>NC_136590.1:24018291-24205791 GCF_910589615.1 Taurulus bubalis | reverse complement strand
TACTTTAAAAAAAATGGCCGATAAAAAAATAAAATAAAAACTGCACCGAACATAAATTAGGCCAAAAATAAGTTGTGTTGAATCCATCTTGAAATTATGAGATACAAAGTTATAATTATGAGATAGAAAGTCAAAATTATGAGATACAAAGTCGAAATTATGAGATAGAAAGTCGAAATTATGAGATAGAAAGTTGAAATCATGAGATACAACGACCTAAACTTTGACCTAAACTTCCCTCCTCAGTTGACTCCTGCTTCGTATTCACTGGAAGCCACTCTGCAGAAAGGTGTCTGCCAGGTGCCTAAAATGCAAAAAGCATGAAGAAGCAGGAAGTGATGTCTTGCCGGGTGAAGTTTCATCAGCAGATAAGAGAACCGGCTTTTTGTGGATATTCGCACAAAGTGTTGCAGGGCGGATTTATCTGAGAGACGGGACAAATGAAATCTTCCGGCTGGAAAATCGCACAACTACTTTTGATTAGTGAGGGGTAAAAGTCTTTGCAGCGGCTTTTGAAAAAGGGGTTTATAACTTCGAAAATGCTCAAGTGATCAAAATCCGTCAGGTGATGTTTCTAAAAAAAAATAATAAAAGGTTAAAACTCACTTAAATTCTATTATGACCAATGCTTTTAAAAAAGCTATGAAAATGGATCTTCAGGTATGAACTCCAAATGGAATTAATTCCAATTTAACAAACACACACACACACACACACACACACACACACACACACACACACACACACACACACACACACACACACACACACACACACACATTCAATTAAACTGTTTAGACACCTGGTGGAGCCTTTAATTTATCCTAACGAAATTAAAAGGTTGATTATTAAATGATTTCTCAAATTATATTTTCGGTGTTTCATCAATCAGGCAGAGAAAATGCACAAAACTTCACAAATGTTTGTCTGCGGCTTCATTAAATTACTATTTCATTGGCTTTTCCTCTCATGTCGAGGAGATAATTAAATACATAATTAAATACCTAATTCTACTGCAAATCATCTCAAATGAATTGGTCCTACAAAACCAAAACTAATTCTAGGAAAAAACAACAACAACAATCGTGGAGAATGTTCTTCATTATGACGCAGGTATACAATGTGCAGACAACTCATAATGGCTTTCACATTGTCTCTCCAGCAGAAACACAGACCACTAACTTCTTCCCACAGAAACCAGTGAAACCACTGGCAATGCAAAGAATCATGGGAATAATCCACAAAGCTGGCAAACATCTCTGAGCAATCGAGCTGCTCGTGTGAAACGATCCATCAAGGCCGATTCTGACAGATATTGACCATTTTTGTTTTTTTCTGTAATAATTTCAGTGTTTACTGCATCTGCTGGATTTTGTTTGCCTTCCCTACACCCTCTCCATCTACTTTTCACAGAGACATCCATATATTGAGCATCAGGAGACCTGGAAGTAGAGCAGATAAAACAATTAGTTGAAGGCCGGCGCTTATCACAGCCCGCTGTAGTGATCACATCATGGGGTCCGGCCCATTAGCTTCCTGCTCAGGGGTTCAGATCACACTGACGAGCCCCACCTGAGACGGGTACTTCAACATCAACCTCCAGGTACTGTGTGGGTGTGTAAAATACTGTTTCATACAATGCTGTGTGTGTGTGTGTGTGTGTGTGTGTGTGTGTGTGTGTGTGTGTGGTGTGTGTGTATGTGTATGTGTGTGTGTGTGTATATGTGTGTGTGTGTTTTCTTTCAATCCTAGATTGACTACAACAACAAGAAAAAACATTAAACCAAAAGATAATTACAAGTTTAAAATAGAATAAATACTATTTTTTTTACAACCAAATCAAATGGAACTTCCTGAATAGACAAACTATTATCATTGTTGTTTAGCGCTGCACTAAGACAATATCAATTTAACTATGTTAAGCTATAATCATTTAGTTGTGTGTGCCACATCCATTCAAATCATGACTAAAAACTGAACTTTTATTGCGTATTGAAAATATAGCTTTGAGTGAGGTTTTACTCCCCAAAACAAGTCGCCTTCTACATTCATGTTAAAGCATAACTAACCCCACATTTTGGTCTGAAGCCCTTTAACCTTGAAACAAAACCCCCCAAAAGCCTCTAGAAGTGATAAGATTCATTAAGTACCTAGCTAGCTTGCTAGCTCGCTAATTCCAGCATGCTTTCATGCTACAGCTACAGAACCTAATAAAGCACCACATGCTTTAAAGCTTTTATCTGCTGGACTTTGTCAACGTAACTTTAACTTATATGAACTTTACAGTTCATTTAGCCATTCACCTTTGTTGTGTATACTGTATTTTGTCACAATAACAGATCCTTTACAGCAATCTTACTGTACCATAATTATAGCAATAAGTCAGCCTGCTAACAATTAGCGTTAGCAATGCATTTGTCATGTGCATGCTAGCGTTTAGCATTAGCACAATACAAATAATTAAAGCTTTGCACCAAAATGTCAAGATTTCGACCTGAATCCATCAACAGCACTACTTAAATAGCCATGTGCATTGGTTTTCAGCTGAAAGAAGTTTTGGGGGTTTAGTTACTCTTTGAGTTTTCGGTCTATTTTAGTGAAACACGTGTAATGTTCTGGCACAACTTCACATACTTGCAAGGTGCGTGACACAGGGAAGCAATCTGGAAGGATAAACACTCCAACAGCACCTCTAACTATGAAATACTGTTCGCCTCACAGGTCTGAAAACATGTCTCATGATTAAGTACTTCTCACATTGTTGCCGGAGTTTTTCTGTTGCTGGAGTTCTTCTGTTGCCAGAGTTTTTCAATATCCTGTGTTATGGCACCTGTAGTGCACCGTGTTAACAAGTCTTAAGAGTTATGTTGAGATATTTAAAACCAAAGACACCAACACACTTAACAAACTGGGGAAGAAGGCCGGCTCCATCATTGGCTGCAGACTGGACAGTCTGGAGAAGGTGGTGGAGTAGTTATTATCCATATTGGGTAACCCGGACCACCCTCTCCACCTCCTCCTGCAGGACAGATACAGGAGATCATTCCTGCACCCTGCAATACGACTTTACCATAAATCACCTCTGGCCAACTCAATCACTCAACCATAACACCATTGTTTGTTCACATCTTTGCACTCTTGTTTTGTTGGCTAATTTAATAGTATTCCATTTTCTTTTATATATATATTGTGAATTTATTTACATTTAATATTGCTTTACCTGTATGTACAAATCCTGCTGTAATCACAGGATTAATAAAGTATCTATCTATCTATCTATCTATCTATCTATCTATCTATCTATCTATCTATCTATCTATCTATCTATCTATGGATGCTGCATGGGACCAGCCTGAAATATTTAATGTGAGCAAAAGAAAACTTTGTAAATGTGACCCAATCTGCTTTCATCCGTCCACACAAATGAGGCGGGATGGTGACGTAATGACCAAGTAACATCCAGTCTTGGGAGACAGGAAGTGGATACTATTTCCATCCATTGGCACAGCATGCAACGCCACATCTTTGTTGGTTCTATTGGAAACAACCGTAGATGAACTGTGGGAACAAGGTGTCACATAAAGCGGCTCTGGCGTCTGTAAAGCTGCTCTCTTGCTCCGAGCCGACAGGCCTTCCTCTGCACCTCCCTCCCCCGGGAGGCCACACCACCTCTTAAATGGCAGCCGAGTAGCAGTAAATCCAGGACAGAGTGTGTTCTTTGCGTGGCACAAAAAGTGCAAACACAGAGTGGGATTCCTGGGCTCGAAACAACTGAAGCTCTGGGAGCTCCTGCACCTTGGATGGAGGGGATTCATCCAGGCTTTCAGGCATTTTGTAGCCTCTCAGGCGGTTTCATGGTCTCGCTTCGTGGCGAATACAAACACAGAAAGTGAGAGCTTTGTCCCTCCTTGGCCGTGTGAAGCTGCGTTACTTTCCCAGCTTTCGTTATATTTAATTTACGGTCTCTGAGTTTCACGGTGCGGCGTCTCCCAGGAGCAGCTTTAAGTTCCATTCTGTTTTATCTCTCAGAGGTTTGTGTCCCCGTGTTGACAAAGCTTAACCGCCCCTTGTTCTTTATCTGCTGCTCCGGAGCGGAGCCGCTTACTTTCCTCTCTCTCGCTCTCTCTCGCTCTCTCGCTCTCTGAAAAAGAAAGAACACACAGGGGCCATTGTCTTTGGAGAGGCTCCTCAGCGACATGCAAAAAGAGGCAGAGAAATGGCCGAGGGCCACGGAGGAAGACGGGAGGATGCTCAAGATGAGATATCCAATTAGAAGAAATATACAGGGCAGTATTATGAGAGGGAAGAGAAGGAACAAAGCTTGAAAATGCGTCTGTGTGTGTGTGTGTGTGTGTGTGTGTGTGTGTGTGTGTGTGTGTGTGTGTGTGTGTGTGTCTTTCCGTCACAGAGACATAAACATGACTTTACAGTTACAAATGATCTTGATTGTGAACACCATATAATTATTTTTTGTTTAACCAATGCTTGATTTAAGTGCCTTTAAAGCGCCATACAAATAAAATGTATTATTATTATTATTATTAAATCACTGTGTGCCACTTGATCTGTAGTATATTTAGTTTGTTGGGAGGAATGCTTCACTAAATAGGTAAGTACACTTTATTTACGGCACTTCAGAACAGCCGTTATAAAACCATAACATATAAAGTTATAAATTGTGAAAATTTAGTTTTTTTACAGTAAACAATGCATCAAATGAGAATCAGACATGCTGTAACACAAAGAAACCTGTTACTGTGTATCCTACAGATAATATCCTACAGATAATATTATGGAGCTTATTCTTCTGGCTTGAATATTCTGCTCTCATCAACCTAGTTTTCCAGCAGTAAATACTGACGGGACGGCACTTTGCTGCAACATATCACGTCAACAAATATGATGCACTATTGTGTGTATTTATTTTATTCTTTTTACCAGGGTCTTTCCTCACGAGCTGAGATATCATTTATACAATCAATTTACTCATTTCTGTCAAAACAGCTTCAATAACAAATATATATATATAATCTCTGCTTGCATTCCTCTGACTTCATGTGTTTTTATGTTCCATCTTTAATCCTTAATGTTTCTGAGTAAATATAATATTCAAGACTGAACACACATGTGCCGTTCTCTTTGTTTACCTTCTTAACTTCGTAACTGCGTGTTTAACATCACATTGCTATGAATTGTGGGTAATTCCCTCGGGGGAAAGTCTGCATCTAATGCGTTGGGCTGTCGTCTTGTAGAGGGGCATCTCCGAAACAAAAGGTCAGAGGGCACCTCAAGGTCATTTTGGCCCCAGGGCCCTCTAGTGGTTGAACCCGGGCATGACTTCCACTCATTGAGGGTCTGGTGAGCCAACACAATAAAATCAGTTGAAGAAGACTGGTTTTAAAAACCGACGTGTGAAGTGTGCCCGTCTCTTCCAGCTACAGACTCAAACCTGCAGAAGAAAGCGTTGATGTTTCAATTCTTCCTCCGTATCAGATCCCTCATTACGCCGCCTGCTTTAAGTCCTCTTCAAAGGTCTTGTCACATTCTACCTCATGCTGCTTCTTGTCTTATCTTCCTCCTATTTCTCTCTCTCTCTCTCTCTCTCTCTCTCTCTCTCTCTCTCTCTCTCTCTCTGAACTCTAAACATTTGTATCAACCCTCGTCATTTGTCTTTTTCTTTTAATCTGTGTCTTTCCTCGAGGAAGTTATTCTATCCATCAAACTAAACTCCGAAGACTCTTGCTTTTAAATCTTTGACTGACTGCCTTCCTCTCCACTGACGGTTTGGATCTGAGCGTTTCCTATTTCGCTCTCATTTTGCCTCCCCGTCTCTTTCTCTTCCTCTCTTTTTATCTCTTCCATTCTTCATCCTCCCTCCTCCTCCTTCACATCATGCGTCGTACCTCTCAGCTCTCAATTGCATACCCTCCGTCTCTCTCTGCTACTTTGATCTTCCTCTCCCGGCCTCGGAAAGCAGCCTGTTTGGTGTGTGTGTGTGTGTGTGTGTGTGTGTGTGTGTGTATATATTTTTAGGTATGTCTCCTTTGCATTAATTGGCCTCCTGTATTCTTCAGCTCTCAACAGTATTTCTCGACTTTGGAGGAAACGTTCTCATCCTGTTATCCTCTGGCTGGAGGGAATTTTTTTATCGCCCGGGGGCTTTTTTATATATTTTTTTACACTGATCCCAGTTTTCTGACAGAGACGAGTCAGCAGAGTCGTTGCTGAGGTTGGATTAATATTTTTACGATTGAGATTTGACATGTTCTTAGGCAAGTAGCAAATTAGTTATATAGTTCTCTGTAATTCATTCACATTAGCTGACTAAGATTCATCAGTTTAATTAGAGAGTATAATTATTAGAAGAACCTGGTTGGCTATGTTTTTTTTACTTTTTTACTTTCTGTGTATGCAGACACAGACTGATATTTACATCACAGCCTTCAGAATAGTTCACGATTTGTCAGTGAACGTTAAAACTATCGGCCGGGGAAAGTTTAAAGGACGTAAGCATCTGTGACAAAGAACATTTTGGTTTGTTGTGATCATCCGGTTCATGTTTCTGAAAATGACATTTCTGAAGCCCGAGCTCGAGGTAGAAAGTTAGATGTAAAACGCATGATTTTATGGTGTCATGGCCGCAGGATCAAACGTGTGTTTTAATGTGTTTTATGTATTTTAATGTGTTTCTATGGGGACAGTTCTGTCCTTCAGGGTCTACAGTTTATTATAGACTTTTTATAAGAGGTTGAACTTTTAAAATTCAAAACAAAAGTCTCAACCTTTCCACCACACCCTTCATGCCATTTGGCATTAACACAGCCAAGGTTATTATCATTTTAAAAAGCCTAGAAATTGCTATTTCACAAGAAATTTTGAAAGTGTGGCTACTACTGCCGTAAGACGTCGCAATATATATACATTACCGGTAGTGAGATGTGTTATTGAGGTTATTGAGATACATTATATATATATATATATATATATATATATATATATATATATATATATATATATATATATATATATATATATATATATATATGACAACATTAGCTGTGAGGGCTTGATGGTGTAAATATAACATATCACGTGATTACATAAAAAAATATTGTGTACAATTGTGTATTTATTTTCTATTTAATACAATAATCCTCATTTGAGCTTCATGTTAAGATACAGTTAATTCATGGGGCTTTTATTTTGAAAGGGAAGACAGACAGGTAGACAGACAGGAGGCGTTACAATGCCTTT
Organism: Taurulus bubalis; assembly: GCF_910589615.1. Classification (NCBI taxonomy): domain Eukaryota; kingdom Metazoa; phylum Chordata; class Actinopteri; order Perciformes; family Cottidae; genus Taurulus; species Taurulus bubalis. Next base: position 24,198,537 of record NC_136590.1, on the reverse strand, counting down.
GACTGAATATCTCCAAGACATATGTGTGTGCGGATTTTTGACAGAAACCATCTGTTAAACCCCAGATTTTGAGGCAAAAACATGCTCAAATCTCTAATATAGTACATTCACCAGAGAGGAAACAAGCAACCGAACGCATTGATATGCTTGAATATTGTTATGGACTTAATAATGTGAACGTGAGCGTCAGTGGAGCTGTTAGTCCTGATTCAAAGTGACACACACACGCACGCACACGTGCTAACCGTATTAACACGTGCACACACACGTTAACGTGCACGCACGCGACTGTTCGCGCGCGCAGTCACATGCACAAAGATACACACAGTCAGCTTTGTCTCACACAACGCTAACTTCATGATTGCTAGCATAAAGCTAACTTCATGCTAGCAATCATGCTAGCAATCAAAATCACTTCTCTGTCTCTCCACTATGTTCACGCGACCGTAATTACACATACGCGCGCGCAAACACTCGGGTGCACTTAGACACACACACACACACACACACACACACACACACACACACACACACACACACACACACACACACAGTTAGAATGTCAGCTGACCAACGTCAGTTGGCTCCTCCTGCCTGCGTTTATGTCACTGGTTGTCGTGGTGACAACCTTGATTGGCTAACTGGAAGCAGCTGTGTCAATGAGCGGGAGACTGGACTGTGAATTTAATGAGAAAACAACCTTTCAAACTATTGTATTTGACAGACAACCGTGGATCCCATCGCGAAAATAAAGTAATCATGAGAAGCACAAGACTTCTGAGAATGTTTCCATATACTTAAATATTTGTAAGGATTTAGAAATGAGAGCTTAACTTCAGTTTATAAAGTGCTCACATTTCCGTCATGAGAGAAAATTGTGGTCCGATTTAACATGGAGGTTGATGGAGCAGTTGGCCGGACTTCATGTCGCTTTCAGGCTTGCTGGCAAAACAGTATTCGTTTGTTGGATTCCACGACGCATGTGTACCACAAGCACAATATTTCCGACGTTTTCATATATAAATTATGCCTCAAAAGTAAATATTGTGGAGTGAATGGCAAAATACAAATATTTTTTACGCAAGAGTCCGTGCTCTAGCGATGACATCACCACTCTAACCTGTGCCATACACACCCATTGTAAACTCTGAAATGGTTCCCACATTTTCCTAAACTTCAACAATAATTACATACAAACTGTGCTAGCTATCAAAAAATGCCCAATTGGGCAAAGAAACTCCAGACTTTTGTCAACGTTTTAAACTTTAAATCATTGACAGCGAGTCACTGTGGGCACAAAGATGAGTGTTTTTTTGCTCTCTTCATGCCGAAACCCCAGTCAAGTGAATAGGACAATTTCTCGCCGTTTTTCGCGTTTTTTTCGGGAAAACGGCCAGTCGAATCTCTTAGAAAAGTCATAGCACACGATTCCCGATCAGGCCGCACGTTTTGATGTATTTTGACGCATGTGCTGGCAACACTTCGGGAGGAGATACGCGCCAACGTTTTTGTGGGACTATGATTATTATTAAGCCCGCAGGAGAACATGAAGTGTGCTTGCTGCAGGGGTCTATGACCCCTGCAGCTGAAGCCACACTTAACTAACGTCTCTGCAGCCAAGGGTATGTTCTCTATGTTTTCAGTGTTTTGTGTGTGTGTGTGTGTGCGTGTGTGTGTGTGTGTGTGTGTGTGTGTGTGTGTGTGTGTGTGTGTGTGTGAGAGTGTGTGTGTGTGTGTGTGTGTGTGTGTGTGTGTGTGTGTGTGTGTGTGTGTGTGTGTGTGTGTGTGTGTGTGTGTGTGTGTGAGAACGGTAAAGGCAGAAAAGTCAATATGTTGTTCCACCTCAGCTCTGGGCGAATAAAGACATGAAGATTAGCTGCAGAAAGGCAGGAAGAAAGTCTTCATTTGTGTCAGAACATGTTAGGCCACAATATCTATATAAATACATATAATATATATTGCATTCAATTGGAATTGGGTAAAATTACCACATTTATTCAGGCACAAACCTCTCGTGTCAAATGTTGCACGTCCATCCTTCTGTGCAAGGTTAAACATGGAAAACCCTGCTTTTGTATGTGCACATTACATAACCTGCGGCCACTCCACGGCTGATATGACGTTCCTTTTTTTTTTGCCCACGAGGGCCTTTAATTGAAATGCAGCGAGCGGTTTGGCGCGAGAGCGACAGGCCTATTAGATATTGCTCTCTGTCAGCCGGGCTGAGCCGGCGATGCTTTATTGCTTGGCTAAAACCCCGACAATAAAAACAACTGGCAGGCGCTCTGGTCAAGGGAACCATTTCATCACCTGACGGCAGCCGTACAGCAGCAGGAATTATGAGAAGGGTTTAAGGGGGGAGAAAAGAAAGTGTGTGTGTGTGTGTGTGAGTGTGTGTGGTGTGTGTGTGTGTGTGTGTGTGTGTGTGTGTGTGTGTGTGTGTGTGTGTGTGTGTAGAGGGAGGGTCGAGTCTTTCTGCTGCAGTGAAAATGAGAGGAAATTAAAAGGGTTTGAATTCTAAAGTTAGGTTTTCATTATTTCACTAAACTAAAGTGAAAGTTATAACCCTTAATTATCTTTGATTTCAAAATAGTAACATAAGAGATGATTGTACTTAAAATATTAAACATTTGGAATCATATAACTCACTTTGACTTTTGCTTTTTTTCTAGATTCACGATAAAACTCAACAATCCCACCGGATAATAGCACATTTCTAAAGCCTAGTTTATGGTTCTTCGTCAAGTCGACGGCGTACCTACGCCGTAGCTACGCCGTCGACTCAGACCCCTACGCCGTAGCCTGACGCGCACCTCCAAAAAATCCTAACTACGCGTCGCGTTGACGCGGACTGCAAGCGCTTGATTGGTCCGCTCAGAACGTAATTTCCGGCAGTTGCTTTTTCCCAGCTCGACCGGTTTAGTGGTCGTACAGACCACCTGCGCAAACGTCTTCTCTGTCGCCTGCGCTTCAACATTTGCAATATAAGCATTTGCTCTTCAATATTGATGAACTCCAACTTTAATGCAGCCGCTCCAACTTGGTCACCATTGTTTACTGTGACCGGAATTCGGCTATAACCCCTGAAACCACACAGCCACACAGACACACACCCCTGGCGGCATGGCGGTTAATTGCAGGCAACGTGTTCCCTCGACGCAGAACTTCGAATGCTCAACGACGGCGTCACGACAGAGGACCATAAACTAGGCTTAAAGGTGCATTAATCGATTTTTTTCAGCCTTTGACCTCAGGAAGCTGTTGTGGTGAATTGCTGATATTTATTTACACATCCAGCAGATGTGGAACATCGTTTTTGAAATATAAGTCCAATATTCACTCTCCCTTTTGATCTGTTTCTATGGTCTCCATCACCTCTCGGGGATTAATCAGCTCTTCAGCTGCAATGTTGAACTTTTTCCCGCCAGCTATTGTCTCTAATGTTTTGGGTGTCATTTGTTTGCTTTATTAGAGCATTTTCACTTAAACATGCACATGCTGCATCTGGCAGGGCGGATGGGCGGCCAGAGTGCACAGGCTATAAATCCAAAACAACAAGCTGAAAGATGCAAAAAAAAAAAAAAAGTTTAAGTGCTGATGGAAGCTGCTGAGTCGACACCTTTCACATCACACAGGACTCATCTGTGAATATTAGAATAATGGGTGATGCGGCTTTGAGCTTGTGCTGTGAATTCTTCCCGTGCAGTTGCCTTTTACGATGGGTTTAGTCGCATGTTTTTTGGAAATATAAACACAATTAACAAGACAGACATAAACATTCTGTAATAAAGGGTGGAACCGTTGGAAATGCTCCAGTGACGCTCACAGAGATCGGTTAAAAGCCTCCCGACTCACAAGCACAATTCATCCAGCTCCCTCCACCCGTCCCCAAAGGGAAACATTTAGCGAGAGTCTGTGATGTGTGAAGAGGTGAAAAGGAAGCAGAGGAAGATAAATCCATAATCACCCACAGCGGTGGTTAGCGGACTTTATCGGAAAAACGATAGCGTGGCCAATTGGCTCCCCGCACTGTAATGAAGCTCTGGCTGCGCGGCTCGGCTTTTATGTTTCTGGCCTTTGGTCCACGGAGAGGAAGAAACGGAGCCAAGAGAGCGACTCAGGGACAACGTTCACACACACAAAGTGTTCCCACTGAAGTGTTTACGTGGCGAAGGAAAAATGTATATTCCCGTTAACTCGTACTCCTGATTTAAGCCGCCATGATGTGCGTCCTACGCATGAGAAGGAGACATAGGCGCCATGATGTCACCCGTTGGTTGCCGCCATCTTGTTTTTTTCGGCAACCAGAAATGAGGAGGATGTGGACATTTCTAGGCGACTGAAAATGTTATAGCGTTAACTCCTAGTGCTAGTATGGAAGCCCATTTCTACCATTGTGATAAGAAAAATAAGATTCCTTTAAGTCATAATTAAGTGTGGCTCAGCTGCAAGGGGTCATAGACCCCTGCAGCAAGCGCACTTCATGTTTGCTGATGCGGGCTTAATAATAATAATAATAATCATAGTCCCACAAAAAATTCACAAGAAATTTTGAAAGTGTGGCTACTACTGCCGTAAGATGTCACAATATATATATATACATTACTGGTAGTGAGATGTGTTATTGAGGTTATTGAGGTACATTATATATATATATATATATATATATATATATATATATATATATATATATATATATATATATATATATATATATATATATTTATATATGACAACATTAGCTATGAGGGCTTGATGGTGTAAATATGAATGGGACAGCACTTTGCTGCAACATATCACGTGATTACATAAACAAATATTGTGTACAATTGTGTATTTATTTTCTATTTAATACAATAATCCTCATTTGAGCTTTATGTTAAGATACAGTTCAATCATGGGGCTTTTATGTTGAAAGGGAAGACAGGTAGACAGACAGGAGGCGTTACAATGCCTTTGACTGAATATCTCCAAGTCATGTGTGTGCAGATTTTCTACCAAACCATCTGTTAAACCCCAGATTTCAAGGCAAAAACATGCTCAAATCTCTAATATAGTACATTCACCAGAGAGGAAACAAACAGCCGATCGCATTGATATGCTTGAATATTGTTATGGACTTAATAATGTGAACGTGAGCATCAGTGGAGCTGTAAGTCCTGATTCAAAGTGGCATGCGCGCGCACACACACGCGAACGTGCACGCGACCGTATTAACACGTGCGGCCGTTCATGCGGGTATGAATACCAGCCCCTATTGTCTTTGATCTCTAAAGAATCAATAACTCCTTGACTTTAAAAAAAAATAATATTATTTATTTTTTGCATAAATATGATCAAAAGTCAAGAGTCTGAGTGCACGCGACAGTATTACCACGTGCACGCGCGCGGCCGTTCGCGCGTGCACGTATGTGTGGATTGGATATATATATGTATACGTCAACATTAGCTGTGAGGGCTTGATGGTGTAAATATGAATGGGACAGCACTTTGCTGCAACATATGAATTGATTACATGAAAAAATATTTAAAAGTATTTATTTTCTATTTAATACAATAATCCTCATTTGAGCTTTATGTTAAGATACACTTAAATCATGGGGCTTTTATGTTGAAAGGGAAGACAGAAAGACAGACAGGTAGACAGACAGTTCCTCCTGCTTGTGTGTGCCCGTGTCACTGGTTGCCATGGTGACAGTCCTGATTGGCTAACTTGAAACAGCTGTGTCACTGTCGCTTAAACAACAATCTATTCCTAAACATAACCAATTAAGTTTAGTCTGAGGTTACCATTCACTCATTATGTTGATTAAAAATGAAAAAATTATGTTGCAAATTTGTGGTGTAAAAACATCATTTTTTGGAGACATTAAGATAAAAGAGATAAAATAAGATAAGATAATCCTTTATTAGTCCTGCAATGGGGAAATTGCAGGATTACAGCAGCAGTGCACATAAGAGACACATAGTAAATAAAAATCAAGTAATATAAATAAACAGTAAACAGTAATAAAAACCGTAATAAGAACAGTAAAGAAGAATACAGTAGCAATATGAAATATACAGACGTAATAAAAAAGTATATAAAGTACTTAAATGCTTTATATATTGCACCAGATGAATGTAATTAAAATTGGCCAAAGTGATTAAAGTGTTAGTGGTGAGAGCTCAGCTTGTTATGCAGCCCGACAGCAGTGGGAAGGAAGGACTTTCGGTACCTCTCCTCAGACACCGGAGATGAATCAGCCAGAAGCTGAAGGAGCTGTGCAGCGCTGCCAGAGTGTCCTGCATGGGGTGGGAGGCATTGTTCATCAGGGATGAGAGTTTAGCCATCATCCTCCTGTCCCCCACCACCTCCACAGTATCCAGAGGACACCCCAGCAAGCTGCTGGCCTTCCTTACCAGTTTATTTAGTCTCCTCCTGTCAACTGAGATGAGACCAGCCACGGTCCGGTGATCCATGACTTTGTGAAGTGGTGTGAGGAGTCATATCTTTAAACATATCGAAAACCAGAGACATGATCATTGATTTTAGAAGACATGCCCACACACATGAAGTCATATCCATTAAGGGTCAGACTGTGGAATGTGTCCAATCTTACAAATATCTTGGGACAATTATCGACTCAAAACTGAACTTTAAAGCAAACTGTGAAGCCGTGTGCAAAAAGGGGCACCAGCGTTTGTTTTGTTTAAGGAAAACTAATATAACAACTAACTAATAATATTTCCATATTGACAAAAACCATGATGACCTTATTTTATCGTGCTTTTATTGAATCAATTTAATCTTTTTCTTTGGTGTCATGGTTTGGAAACCTGCCTTTAAAGAACAGAAACTCTCTGCATCAGATTGTGAAATGGTCTAGCAGGCTGATTGGTGAGTCACAACTCAGTCCAGAGTCCCGTACACTAGACTATTACAACAAATAACTGGCTCCAGTTTAAAGGACGACTCTCACCCTTTGCACAGGGAATTTCAGCTTCTCCCCTCTAGAAGGAGGTATTTAGTACCACGGTGCAGAACAAAGTGTTATAAAAACAGCTTTGTTCCAGCAGCCATCACTCAGGTGAACAAATTATAATTATAACAGCACTGATCTGTAGCTTTGAGTATGTTATCATGTTTGTCTGGTTGTCTGCGTTTGTTGTAATGTATGTCGAGACGGATGCCTCGTTTTCTACTGCAAACCAAGTCTACCTACGGGTACTAATAAAGTAATCAAAAACCCAAACCAAAGCTGCCATGATGCTGTGGCTCCAGAAGACCACTCTATAGAAAATGGCTGATGTCACCACAGAGTCGAAGAAGGTCTTCAGGAGTGCTCCCTGCACTCCAAACGACCTCAGTCTCCTCAGCAGAAAGAGTCTGCTCTGTCCCTTTTTATAGTGCATGTGCGTGGTCAGTCCAGTCCAGTTTGTTGTTCGAGTGAACACCCAGGCACTTATTAGATTTAACAATCTCAATGTCCAGTCCCTGTATGCTCACTGGTACCAGGGGAGAGCATTTACCCCGGCAGAAGTCCACCTCCAGCTCCTTGGTCTTGCTAGAGTTTATCTGGAGGCGGTTCCGCTGGCACCATCCTAAAAACTCCTGGTTCAGTTCTCTGTATTCCCTGTCATCATCGGCGGAGATGAGGCCGACGATTGCAGAGTTGTCAGAGAATTTTTGCAGGTGGCAGTTAGCAGAGTTGTGTTTAAAGTCTGAGGTGTATATGGAGAAGAGGAATGGAGCCAGAACGGTTCTTTGTGGGCCCCGTGTGCTACAGGACACCCGATCTGACTCACACTCCCATATCTGCACATACTGTGGACGGTTGGTGAGGTAGTCCAGGATCCATGCAGTGAGGTGGTGGTCCACCCCGGTCTGCTCTAGCTGGTCCCTAAGAAGCAAAGGCTGGATGGTGTTGAAGGCACTGGAGAAGAGGAAAAACATGACTCTCACAGTGCTTCCAGCCTTTTCCAGGTGAGAGAGGCATCTCTGCAGCAGGAAGATGACGGTGTCATCCACCCCAATGCCAGATTGGTAGGCAAACTACATTGTTGCAAAATGTTAATAAAACACCAGAAAGCATGACGTTAACAAACCAGTCGGTTTTGTGAAGTCCTTTGACCTTTTTACACTGGTTGTTTGTGTGACCGCACTGGTCGTGTGTGTGACTGCATTGGTCGTGTGTGACCGCACTTGTTGTGTGTGACTGCATTGGTTGTGTATGCGTGACCGCAGTGGTTGTGTACAGACGGGAGGTTGAACAGCTGGTCCTCTGATATGGTGAGAACAACCTGGAGCTGAACAAGCTCAAAACTGTGGAGATGACAGTAGACTTCAGGAGGAGCCCCCCATCACTACCCCCCTCACCATACACAACAGCCCTGTGTCTGCAGTGGAGGTTTCTGGGATCCACAATCTCCCGGGACTTGAAGTGGACCGCCAACATCAACACCATCCGCAAAAAGACCCAGCAGAGGTTGTACTTCCTGCGCCAGCTCAGGAAGTACAACCTCTGCTGGGCCTTTTTGCTATTATGAATATTAATATTCCAGCTCTCTCGTCCACTCAGTTCACATCTCAGAAGAAGGGGCTTCCTTAAGAATCATAAATGTAATGACACTTTAAAGTGAAAAAAAACAACATTTCTACATTTGCCAATCGGAAGAGAGTTTTAATTTCAGTCGTGTTCGGACCCCACCCGTGTATAAATCAACACAAATTTCACATTTCATCAACCGCATGATCCAAAAATAAATGAATCTGTTAGTCTGTTCCTTTGATAACTTTTTGTGATTGCAGAAGTTAAACCAACATTTAACACAGTAACTTCTTCAGAAACATGACGTATCTTTTATTTTTCCATCTGTTGTGTTAACTTATCTTCATAGATTTACTGTCATATGTCGTTGTGTGTTTCATTATTTATTTTTTATCTCATGACGTGTATGACAATATCCTAGCGTTATTCTTTCAGATGAAACCCTGGGGGGGTGTGAAATAGACTTGGGAGCAAATACAAATAATAACATAATTCAAGGTGGTAAGTATGCTTATTTTAATACTCGGTTGTACAGAATAGTCAAAAGCTTCATTCAGAACATTAACACAATTAAATATGTGAAAGAGAAGGCCACATTATTATTATAGTCTGTCTACTGTTTATAGAATTAACATTCCAGTGGTGGCTGCGTTTAAGATTATTTCCGACTTCTATGATCCAAAAATGTCCAATAACTACAGCGCGTTGTTTTATTTTTTTGACATTTCCAAAAATCACATGTAGTACGATACATGTACATGTACGATAACGAGCGATAATTATCGTACTCACAAGATCATTTTACCCTTGTACAATCAAAAATCAGTTACAATAAGTAGCTTTTTTTTCTCCAATTTAATTACATTTTATTTAGCCTTAGAAGGCTGTTTTTCACTTCTTCTTTTTTTAAATCTGTGTTCTCATTGAAAGTAATCCCCAGTCTTCACATCTCTTCTCATGCGACGTCTTTCCGGCCGCAGCAGTGAGCTTAGCTTGTGCTCAAACTGTTATCAAAGATAACCAACCCTGTCTCCTAAAAATGACGTTCCCCCAGAACTAACACGCATTCCCAATTACGTTTGATCAGAAACGTATCTCCTCTCTGATTATGTTTGTGTTTGACGTATTACACATACGTTGATTGTACACGTATACGTTGATTAAACACTTATGTTGATTATACACATATTTTTGTTTTATTGTTTTTATGTTTGTGTTTGACGTATTACAAATACGTTGATTACCACATCCACACATCTTAACTGTACTGGTCTTACAGAAATGTTGTAATATGTCAAACACAATGTACTGTTACAGTAAAGATGTTTGAATGTGGTAAGAAATGTTTTGAACACATTCATATCAGTTAGTATTTTGAAAAACGGATGTTGGGTCCCGTGACTCTTTCTGCCCGTTTGAATATTTTTTACGTCAGATTCTGCTGCAGCTGATTTGACCACAGAGATCCTAGTGTCTGCTGATGTCTCCAGACCAGCTCCTTTCCCGCCTCTCCCCGCCCCTCTTCGCTTGCCGCTACTGAGAGAAAAAAAAAGTAGCCGAATTTTATGGTAGTTAATATCATTTGTTCTGATCGGCTCGTGCTCTTGTGTGTGCAGTGTTTGAGTGCTGCAGTTTTGTTGGATTGTTTTGACATGTTTTGTTATAACTGTAAGCTATTACATTGCATGTTTGAACAGCTTTATAGGAAGCAGTGTTCAGATGTATGTTTCTGGGGCTTTTATTGTGAAGGGAAAAACGTAAGGAGAGACGGAGAGCAAACGTTCTAGTGAAGTGTGGAACGAGAATAAAAGTGGTTTCCATCTTCTGCAAACTACGCTGCATCGTGTTGTTGTTTTATTAATAAAGTGAAGTACATTGTCCGTTAATGATGCAGCATCCCTTCATGCGCATATTTATGTAAACAATATCAGACAGCACTGAAGGCCCAGGTCCAAAATGCACAGCCGGCCACTGAGCAACGCGCTGTTAAGAGGTCGTCTTCGTTTCCATACGATCCGGTTGAGCTAACCAGAGATGAAAATAGAGCTAATTAGGCAAAAGTCCCTTTAGACCGATTCTTTTTGACAAGGTTGTACTTCCATGGCTGAAAGTCTGGTGCTAAAGGCAAGCCAACTCTTTGTTTTAATGAATAAATATAATAATATACTCTCTCATTGGCATGCTTTTAAGCCACTTGTATATTTCGCCATTGTTCCTCCAGATGACCTCCATCATGGTGCCAGCTGTGGTTGCTGGGAGATCTGCAGAAGAAGGTCACAGTAGTGCTCCCCTTTCAGGTTTTCTTTTTTGGACTTCTGGTTTTCCACTTTAACGCGGCAGCTGTTGTGGCGGCGGCGCTTTCGTCTGGCGACCAACAGATGCTAATCAGGACAAATAAACAGAGGGAGGGAGGAGGGGCGAAGGCAGCCACCTGAGGCGTGTCAGAGGCAGGAACGGGAGCCAGGCATTAGCTTCATAAGGACAGGTGTATTAGAGGCAGGTGGCTGAATGGCAGCCTGGAAATGCGTTCAGATTGTGACTTAAAAATCAAGGCATTATTGCAACCTCAGGGACCAAGGGCTCACATGCAGCGAAGTCTGGTCAGCTACTTCTTGTAAATTTGAGGACAATTTCAATCAGCCCTAACATCCCAAGTCTCTCCAGTGAGACATTTTGAATTGATATAGAAGCTGCTCCTTCTTCCCCCTCGGATGTACTGTTTTACAGCTTTTGTCTGGCATTACATGACATTTCATTTAGCTGACACTTTGAGCCAAAGCAACTTAGGGGTTAGGTGACTTGCTTGAGGACACAACAACATGGACTAGCAGAGCCGGGATTCAAACCACAGACCCTCTGATTGAAAGACTGGCATGCTAACCACTGAGCCACAGTCACCCCTGCTGCCTTGAGTTCTCACATGGAGCTCCTTCAGGTAATGTCCAGGTGCGTTCGGGGCCTCAGTGCATGTGTGAAAGGGGCGATGTGATTTATAATTTTAACACAGTATGTGCCACCGCCCTGCAATACACTGGCAAGAGGCCTTTTCTGCGAGATACTACTGATCATAGTAGCTGCAACATCCTGCAGGAATTATGTGAGGAGAGAAACTGGTGGATGTTTTCTGGCACTTAAGGTACCTCACATGTATTATTGCATAGTATATATATACATTTATATAAATATATATATATATATATATATATACATTTATATAAATATATACATTTATATGTATATATATATATATATATATATATATATATATATATATATACATTTATATAAATATATACATTATATATATATATATATATATATATATATATATATATATATATATATATATATATATATATATATATATTAGGACTGGGCAAAGTTGAACAAAATTTAACTGATTAATCGCATGATTTTTCTGTGATTAACTACGATTAATTGCATTATGCGGCAACTTCAATAATGAATGAAAAACTAGTGTATTGCACGCTTTATTTTAAAGTAATGTTATCAGAACAATATAACAGGCACTCTCAGAGCAACAGCAGGTTAACGTGTAAGTAACTCAATATGTGTTCTAAAGTTAGAAACAGTTTGTCAATCAATTTTGTTGTTTTTGTTGCATGTTTTTTGTCTGCCGCAAGCAAAATGTATCTGGTTTCCTGTTTTGAGATAAGGTGATCAGGTAATCTGTTTGCAGCACGGTACGCAAGTACCAATGTTTTGAAACGGAGGTCAACTACGGCCCCAGCTCATTAGTGGAATGGCCACCAATCAAAACTACTCAGGCTCAGGACAATAGCAGGTCTTCCCTTTAATCAGTGAAGTTTAAGTTTTACAAGAATAGGTGATTCTTGCCAAAACTGATTAAGGAAAAAGGTATGTTTACCTCAAAGGTAGAAAGTAAAATAGAGCTTAGTCCCTAGCAGAATTGGATTACAGAACAAATACTTTAACCCTAGGTCAGGGGTCGGCAACCCGCGGCTCTTTAGCCCGTATGTTGCGGCTCCCTGAGGCTTTTTTTGCCCAGTGGAAAAACTTTCAACGGGAATTCCTCTTATCTTGGAGTTTTAGGTGATATTGGGTCACTGAAAATAAAAATAAATGTTTCAATATAAAATGTGCGTCACACCTGTCACGTCGCTGTCAAACCTCTTTCCCTGCAGGTGGGTACTCGTGATTCAGAGCCCCGCCCTTGCTAAACTATCAACGGATAAATAAATAAAAAGAAAAAGAAAAAAGAAAGTGGAGCGTTTAATTCTGCGTGGACGTATTCGTTTGCTTTCACTGCCAACGATGCTGCTTACCTGTATGCTGATATGTGGCGAGAAATTAGCAAACAACAAAACATTTAATGTTGAAAGACTCTTCCGGAACATGCATCTGCTGAAAAGTATCAAGCTGCAGAAGAGCGATTCCTCAACTGCTGCAGTGAACTGAGCAAAGTAAATATACTTTCAGGAAGCTGATCAAGTCTCCAGACTCAACTACCGCTGCTGGTTCTGTGGCAGCTCATGAGACACTGAGGCGTCTGCTAGTAAAAACGGATCCATCCTCCTCCGTTTGCAGAGCTCACGAAGCAAAAGATATGCGTTTAAAATGTCAAACTCGTGTGAAGACAGGGATCAAACCTGCTACCTTGTGATTACAGGGCAAACACTCTACCACATGAGCCACATTTTTAGACAGTATTCAAGGTTTAATTGATCTCAAGGTAGCCGACACATGACTATTTTTTTCTTCTCCTCTTCATAAGAGTTTGATAGTTATAAACAGGTAAAATAGCAATACAATGTCAAAAATTGTCAATGTCAATGTCTATAATTTCATAAATACAACAAATTATAGTTTTTTGTATATATATATATATATATATATATTATGACTATATATAAAACTTCAGAAGCTGTGATATCAAATAGCTTTTGCGGCTCCAGACATTTTTATGTATGTCTGTCGTCCTGTGTAAACGAGCCAGAAACACAAGTAACACACGCCAAAACATACCTGCACGAGACAAGAGCCGATCCCGCCTTTTGAGCACGTTAGTGCAAACATTTCCACATTAAGTGATGGATAAAACAATAATTCTTTAATTTATGGAGATCACAAATCATGCACGCCATGAATAGACACACCATAGAATATTTGAATCCTAATGAATGCATTTATTTAGCTTAATTAATGGCCTCATTAAAATAACTGGTTGTATGTAACAGGGATTATGGCAGCACATTAGTCAGCTCAATTGCATCTTGTTGGTGATGTGAAGTAAATGATTGACCTACAAGGAACATTAAGGACACACGCTGCTTTTTACAAGTTTTCTAGTCGGGGTCCAGGACTTTTAAAAGGAAAAAGAGCCATTTAAAAAACTATATATATTTAATATATATCGATACATACGTTGATAACCATTGTAACAGACTTAACTGGACTGCTTGGAGATAACAAGCATGACTTTCTGTCTTCGTGACCACCACTAACGTCCCAACGTAGACGTGGAGTCAAACAAAGGGAACTGTAAAGGAAAGTAGGAGACGAGGCAAGAGGCAAGGAAAGGAGACGGAGAGGCACAGAAAGAGAGTAGGAGAGGAGATAGGAGAGGTTGGGACTGACTGTAAAGCAGGTGTGAATATGTAACTGTGGAGAATAATGAGAGAGAGAGAGAGACGGAAGATGGAGGAAAAACTAAATATGAGACAAAGACTGATGAAGTGATGAAGAAGCATCCAGATAAACCTGGAAACCCCTTTTTACAGTTATGGAAAACACACGGATAATGTCAAATGTCCAGGTACATTTTGTGTTGTCCCAGAAAATTCCTTCTAATTTTAGTCTATCAGTATTCCGTAACCAAACAGACAGCATAGCTTTTTGAAATGGGTAAATCATGTTCAGGATCCTATTAATGTTTAAATGGAGGTACTAGATGAGTAGACTGAGAGTAGACTGTTGGAAATGCTGGTTATAATTAAAAAAGGACGAAACTCAGAATAATTGTAAATTCTGTAATTGTAAATATTACTCACTGGCTGTCTGGTAACTGTGATCATTTTATATTATTCTGTTATTCCACGATCAATTTGTCATAATGTCAAAGCACATTTTAGACCAATTGACTGCACGTCTAATAAATCAGACATTTCCACAGCGAGGAACATATTAGTTCACATCGCGGAAAACAGGCTGGAAAACAATCTCTGTAAAAACAGTGGGAACCCTGATGAAGTGTGTGTGTGTGTGTGTGTGTGTGTGTGTGTGTGTGTGTGTGTGTGTGTGTGTGTGTGTGTGTGTGTGTGTGTGTTTGTGTGTGAAGCCCTCGGTGGTATTTGAAACACCGAGCAACTGCGTGATTTCTGTGTTCCAGTTTGCTGGTGTCAAACCCTGCTGGGACTGCTGGGTGAGGGAAGCGCGGCATAGCAGATGTAGCTGTGACTATACACTGTGTGTGCATTGGCAACCTAGAAATCCTATTTATATTTTACAAACCAAATAACTTGTTTCTAGATATATTCATCAGGTGGTGGACATGGAGAGAGAGAGAGAGAGAGAGAGGTATTTGGAGAAATATTTGTAATGAACACATATGTGTCATGTCAACGCCAGCGGCTCAGCAGAGAGAGGGGTCCGTCCTCTAATTGCCAGCTTTTGGGTTCAACCCTCGGCCCCCCGAGCGACACGCTGAACCGTGCCAGGGCCTCACATGCGTATCTTGGTGGTTATTTATAAGCACTTTTTTTTCTTTTCGATAATAGTAAAAAAACTATTGACCAAGTTGTAAAATGGGCATATTGAACATAGCTGTAAAATCACTAATAACGTATATCTTTGCGTTTCTGAGCAACAAATTCACGGTTATGTTTACGTTTGCAGCACGGGGAGAGATTGTGTCTTGGGGTTAAATACTGACAAAGTTAACAGCAACTTTGGTTAAAAATTAGGAAAGTAAGTCACACTTTAAGTACTTTAAATCAGGTACAATGCAACTTAACAGCAGCTGAAATTTAACTTGTTGTGGTACAGGCCGGTTCATTCTTTTCTCACTCTACTAACGGCTCTTCCTTAGTTATTTCAACCCAAAGGATGAACTTTTTCTCAACCCTAATTCAGTAGGTTTGTTTCCTAAACCCGAACTTACAGAAGTATATTTTTAAAAGATTAAATGCATGTCATGAGCAGAAATTGCCACGTGTTACTGGGCTTTTGTAGGAAATACGCAAAAAATATGTACGTAGTTCACAACTGTAAAGTACCCAAAATTCACACGACACTTCCTGCATGAACAGTTTATCACAGAACTCCGATTTGAGTGATTTGAGTGACGTAGCTGCTGGTGTGTAGAAGGAGGGAAGCAGGAAAATGGATGAGATGGAGACGGAAACAGGAGGGTTCAGCCAGTGGTTATATTCTCATTATTTTAACTTTGTTGCTCGAAAGGGTAAAACTATTAGTGTAAAATGCACTCTATGTCCAGGCGAGAGGTGTCCCAGGTAGCCAGCGGACTCGGCCGTATTGCGGCTGAGTGTCGGCTGACTCGGCTGTGTTCCGGCTCGATGTGGCTGAATGTGTGCCAGCTTTGGCCCAATTCATTGTTGCCATATCTGGCCCGGATGTAGCTGTTACGGACATGGGCCGATTCTGGCTGAGACATGGCAACCAGGTTTATCGGCAACCAGCACTGAAACGGCTCTGGCCCGTTGATGGCTGCCGATTCTGGGCCATATCTGGCTTCATAGAAACGGGCTGATTCTGGCTGAGACATGGCAACCGGGTTTATGATAAACTTCATAGGATATAGTGCACTTTCTGTTTATTTAGGCAATGATGGAGTGGATTTTCTGTTTATTTAATTGCATTTCTGTTTCTATTTTATGGGAAAAAGTGCCATTTCATTTTCTATTTTTCCTAAACCACTACAATGATTCATATAACAAGCTGGTTTTGTTCTTAGGAGTCGGCCCCCATTTGGTTTAGTGGGGTCTCATGTTTCCGAAAGCCTGTTGTTTGTGGATTTCAAAGTGAGGCATATTTCTTTGGTCAGACAATGTGAACAGGGTTAATGTTCGTTCAAGTTAATGGCTGAGTTTTATATGCCGTTTTGTTTTACATGTTTACAATTACAATACACTATGTGGAAAGGCTAAGAGATGCCCTTTATTGAAAATTGAAAATAAAGTGATGAAAAGGCCATGATGTTTGTCCATGTATCTTTGCGGTTAATTTGGACATTTGCTTAAAAAAATGGAAAGTAAAGTAACTAGTAGTGAAGTTACTTTTCAAATGCAGTAACTAGTAAAGTAATCTAGTTAAAGTAACTTGTTACTAGTTACTTTTTCTGAGTAACTACCCCAACACCCCAACCTGACTGTCCAGGTGTGTTTTTTTAAGCCCCACTGTGTGTGTGTGTGTGTGTGTGTGTGTGTGTGTGTGTGTGTGTGTGTGTGTGTGTGTGTGTGTGTGTGTGTGTGTTCCTGTGCGTGTTCAGGGTAGATGAGGGAGCTTTCTCCCTTAAGTGGCTCTTCCGGGCCGAGGTGTTGACATCGTCCTCCTCTTCCCGTCTGTCTACCTTCCTTCTTGCTCTCTAACAACATGATTGCGCCGTGCCAAACACTTTCCCTTTTGTCTCGCTCATTCCTTCCTTTGCTTCAAACTACGTACCTTTACGCCTCCTTTTCAGGGGATCATTCAGATGCTGCGTCTCAAAGCCACTTACATCCTTTCATCCAAGGTGCTTGAAGAAGTTTCGGTAATTTAGCAGCGACACACAGTCAGAAACGAAGATAAATGGACTTTCGGCAACGTAAAAAAAGCTTGAAAAGTTTGACTTCCGAGTATAATCCGGATGAAAATACCCGAACCCCTTGCGGGGAATTTATGCATCACTCTGCCCACAAAGCAAAGCTATCACTGCATTTTACAACGTTTAGGACCTAAAGATTTAAATTACAGATATTCATCTGTTTGTACTGTTAAGGTTATTTTTTTACCTGTGAGGAAAAGTTATTTTCGTGCGTTATTTGACAGACCCGGAGATTGTAACTCCACTGTTCCACTATGTCAAATGTGCTATTAAGTCTGGCTCTCTTCTCAAAAAAAATCTTAAGTACTTAAAGTCTTTCCTTTCTTACCGCCCTCCGTCCTCTAATTGACCTCTGCTACCTTCATCCTTCCTTCAGTCTTTCATTCTTCTTCCTCCTTCCATCCATCCATCTCTTTTCTTATCTCCCACCTTCCTAACTTCAATCCCTTTCGTTTCCACAATCCATCCCTCATGTATTCCTCCCTCCACCACCCTCCTCTTCTAACTCCCTCTTGCCAAGTTTCTTCCTGTTTATCCCCCCCCCCTCCTTCATTTCCTTCCTCTTCTCCTTCTGTATCACCTATTATCACCTATTCTTCCTTGCTCCTCATCCCTACTCCCTCCCTCGCTTTCTGTTTCTTTCTTCCCTCCTTTCCTTCCTCTCCCTGCCGTCCTCCCGCTTCATTTATAACTTATCGGGGGGGCACTCCTTAAATTTCTTTCCTTCTTCTTCCTCACCCCGTTATCATCTTCAAATAGAAATAAGGGGAAGAGAGGCAGGGCAGGGAGACGAGACAGAGAGGGTGGGATGACTGTGATTAAGCCATTAAAACCATTGGCTAATTGAATTGACAAGCTGTTAAGTAATTGCCTCTATTTGTTCCCATCTATTATTCAGCTCCTGACTGCTGCTATGACAGCAGCCTGATGCTTATTATACGTCTGCATGTGTGTGTGTGTGTTTACACTGTGTGTGTATTTTCTCGTACTCTTTGAATACGGCTGGCATGATTCATACACTGAAAACGAGAAACTCAAGAATATTTGCATTGATGCATACTAAGGGCGAGGGGGGGGGGGGTCGCTCACAGAGTAAAATCACCCGACTGCAGTTTCTCTCAGCTCTGCGGTTGTTTTGGTTTGGCCTAAAGCCTCCAAGAAGAGCGAGAATACTAATGATAATATTTCCCTGCTGGATGTTTCGCTGCGTACAAATAAATGTTAAAATGTGACACGATGTTTTGTTTTTATGTCTATTTCTGTTGCTAATAAAACCAATGTGAATGCTATCACTAGCTGAGTCAACATTAGCTGTGCTGAGTTTAAAGATAACTGAAATGGTTAGGTTTTTTTATAAGTGTGTTTTGCGAGGTAAAATTACCCGTTTTTGGTCAATGGAGACATGTTGCTTTGACGACTTCACTTTCCCGTTAGACAGCCCTCTTCAATAAGGAACTGAAGTCGTTATATCACTAAAGTCACGAGGCTCCACTGACAAAATCAGAAACTTTACCTGAAAGAACACAGGAGTTTCTGGTCTTAGTTAGTCGATCTTATCGCTTACGTTCAGATCTGAACTAACATGACATTGCTTATATATATATATATATATACAGTATATGTGTGTGTGTGTAGAACGTCATCATGCAGAAACCTACATCTGGTCTAGTGGGAAAATGTGTCGAATACATAAGGAACACTACTCGAAAGCTACAGAAACCTAATAAAAAAATCGAATGAAACAAAGGACCTGGGCCCTATTTCTCGTACCTGGCTAAACAAAGTCAAGCAAATGTCCTAATCTCCAGCTTAAATTAACGAGATGATTGACATCAGGCTATCTGGGTTTCTTCACGGCTGATCCGCTCTGAAACGGTCTCGTTAATTCTAGCCAGACGTCAGTCATCTGGATAAATGCGCGCGCCCGCTCTTCTTCAGAAGGGATAATAATGGAGCACTGACACCACGATGTTCTAACAGTACAATGGAAAATAAACTCAAAGGAACCTCTTTTTATTTATCTAATGAGAAGCAGGAGATGATCATGAAGGCACATGAGGAAGTCAATACCGTAGTCATTCACAGCAAACGCATTGCGAATATTTCAACGTTTTTGCAACATTGTTGCCGTGAACGCAACTTTAACAGCGCCCGCTGCGAGACATAAGCGTCGCAAATATATCAGACAAGTTAAATGCGTCAGTGTTGAGAAAATGTATCGGCTAATTTGAAGTGCTTCATCACCCAAATCAATCAGATTATATTTTCGAATAAATATATACTTATGAGGATATATGTACTGTATGCACGTATGAATCATGTACTATATATGTGTATATGAGTTTGAATATGTGTGTGGGCGGATCAGTATGTATGTATTATTCATAATCAGAAATTCAATCAATTGAAGCAGTGAAAATAAATTATGTGTGATTCTCTGTATTCTCATCACGATCACCTTAATCATGTTCTACAATAATGATATGTATGGTGTAATAATAACACTGTCATATAATGATGAGTGCTTTCAACACATCCATAAGTTTCTTAAATAAACTTAAGAACAGCGGCATGCAGCGGCTGATAGTCTGTGTCTGAGACGGGCAATCAGCTGCGCCTGTGGCGATCAATGTCCGCGGCTCGAGAAGCTCTCGTAAATAAATTATTTCTTGCTGGCAAAATCTATATCGCCGCGTACAGGAAGTCATGATGAGGTAAAGGATGGATCCTGGCGATCTGAAAGAACTCTCTCCCTATAAAACTAATATAACTAATATCGCTCCTTCATGAATAAGGGAGGGAGCTGCCTTTTTTTGTCCGTGGGAGTGGCCAGCTTATCCAGTGAATTTCAGTAAGCCTGCCCGGAAGCAGGTTTAAATTTTTGGATGTGTTGCTATGGTGATTTATCTAAGCTTGCTTCGAGAAACCGAGAAAGCCTGACCTACGTCATCTTATCCTGACAATTAGCCCGCTAACTCAGTAAGCCAGGTACGAGAAATAGGGCCCTGCCTTTGAAGCTTCAAAATGTTATGGTCTTTGACCCATCAAAATACATGCAATAATACACAATACACAGTTTTTTTTACAAGAAAAACAGCAGAGGAAAGTTAGAAAGATATTTGTGGATTTGCCCCGTGGGGGTCCTGACCCCCGGTTTAAAATAGTAGGCCATGCAAGCAAATTTGATGATTGTAGCTTCCTGTTGGCTGCAAGGGGTTTGCTGCACGACAGGAATAATTCATGTGCATATAACTTCTCAGGTATGCTGACCAATAAACACAACTAAAAGTTTTTCCTTCAGAAAAGCCGTGCTTGTAGATTCCAGTCACACTCCATCTGTAATCCCAGCGAGCACATAAACAATCAGAAAAAGCTTTGCTTCTTCCATACTTCCAGCTGCCAGTAATGAGTGACACTGAGCAGTATCTGGCAGCCGATTGGCTGGTTTTCTTCAGCAAACTCATCATCTGAAGGCCCCTCACTGCTACACCGTGGGCACAGCCAAGACTAGCAAGTACACCAACAATAGCTGGCAGGTGTGGGCTCGCAGAGAAGCCAATTGTTTATAGTGAGACGGCTTAGCGAGAAAAGCAGATGCACACAAACACACAAAGTGTGCAGGTGTTGAGAGGGAGAACACATGGGTAAATAAAAGAATGAGAGCTAATGCAGAAACATACTTTGCAGCAGGGACAGAAAGAAAAGTAGAACATCTTAACTTTTCTACTACTTGTGTAAAATATAATTTTCAAAAAGGGGTGGGGTTTGATGTTATGATGCAACAATCAAATGAATATCTTTAGGTTAATAAATAGTGTTGTTCCCATACTTGTAATGGAAGGACCTCTGGTGAGTAAGCAAATCTGCACTGATCCAACATATTCAACATGTGTGCAAACTGGTACTACACACCTGTTGTACAATGCTACATTGTGAACAACAAATCTGCAGGAGGAAAGCTGGCCACCATTAGCTGTTAGCAGCCAGTGGGCAGCAAAAATAACAAAGCTAACTCTTGATGTTAACAGAGGTCGCGTTGAGTTACATTATGCTATACAATATATACAACCAGAGGAGTCGCCCCCTGGTGGTCAGGAGAGAGAATGCAGCTTTAACACATGAATCATATACTTCTATACAACCAGAGGAGTCACCCCCTGATGATCAGTAGAGAGAACATAGACTTCTACACAACTAGAGGAGTCACCCCCTGATGGTCAGTAGAAATAATGCAGTTTTAACACATGAAGCATATACTTCTATACAACCAGAGGAGTCGCCCCCTGAGGGTCAGTAGAGAGACTGCAGTTTTAAGCCACCTCCGCATTATGGAGGACAGAAAATGACTTAAGTATAAATAAATAAATGCATGAATAAATACAGGAATGAATAAATAAATGCTTAAATAAATGTATCAATAAATAAATACATGAATAAATAAATAAATGCTTAAATAAATGTATAAATGAATAAATAAATGCTTAAATAAATGTATAAATAAATACAGGAATATATAAATATAAGTTATACCTAAACAGGACATCATTAAATACATCTATTTCTACATTTCTTCATTCATTTATGCCTGTATTGATGTGTCCACACGTATTTCTTCATTTATTTATGCCTGTATTTCTGTGTCCTTGTATACCTCTGTCTAAAGCATGATTGGTCACAGGAGTATGATCACACCTGGTATGTTATGCTCTACTACTTCTTTTTGCACATGTTGTTGAAGTTGGCAAGCTCAGCTAACCGTTAGCAGAAGTCCGGTGCAGCATCAAGCCGGACGCGTATTTGTCCTCCTTTTTGCATACCTGCAAACTTGTCACCTTTCGGCGAAATTCGCCGTTTTGAAATCAAAATATGTGAACTGGCCGGCCAGCGTTTCTGAGATTGGAGTGAGACACGGAGAAAATCTGATGTTGTGATCTTCGTAATAGAAGATCTTTGATGTGTCAAGTCTTGGCCAATCAGCGTTAAGATGTCTACAGCGGCCGTTTCTCAATACGCGTTCTTCTCTGTACTTGATGAGGAAACTCATAACTGAATACTGAACTCTGAATACTACTGTTGTAGAGTCACAAGATGTACTTTTAGGATGTTTTCAGGCGAGAACTTAGTTGTTTAAGCATCAAATCTGTGGTCGGTTAGTCAGGAATCAGCCTGCTTAAAAAGATACGCCGACGAGTTGAGGTCCTGCTCACGGACCGGTGATTCCCGCCGGCACCGGGCCGTCAGCGCTCTGCTGCCCGCCGAGAGCAGCCTGATCTCGGCAGGACTTTTTGAAATGATCCGCTGACTCCGATTTCTCCGTTGCGGTTAAACATGAGATATAATTCTGTTTTGAGGGTCTAACGAGCAATCTTTATTAGTTTATTATTTATTCACAGTAACGTTACATCAGTTTGACGGAGGGAAAGGTAAAGATTCATAATTTAAGATTTTAATTGAACTTTTTTTGTATTTTTACTTTACTTTACTTTACTTATTACTTTTTACCGAATTGATTGCAAGTATATATATAAAAATACATATTAATTAATTGTTAATTACAATTAATAATTGCATATTCATAATATATTACATATATATAAGATATATATATATATATATATATATATTACATATAAAAAAATACATATGAATTAATTGATAAAGCAGAGTATGCTCCAAGGAGATCAATTACAGTAAAAAGGGCTCCTGTTTAACAATGAGGTTTGGACCGCCCCAGCACATTTGCATATAAGGACACAGAAATACAGGCATAAATAAATGAAGAAATATATACGGACACATAAATACAGAGACATAAATGAAGAAATACAGAAATGTAGAAATAGAGTTAGTTAATGATGTCCTGTTTAGGGATCAACTTATATTCATTTATTCCTGTATTTATTTATGCATTTATACATTTATTTAAGCATTTATTTATTCCTGTATTCATTTATACATTTATTTAAGCATGTATTTATTTATTCCTGTATTTATTAATGCATTTATACATTTATACTTACGTCATTTTCTGTCCTCCATACCGCATTGGCTTCACTTGGCAGAAGCGAAGGTTCCAGCCTGAAGAAGAGTAAATGTAATTCACTAATTCCATCTCTGTTGTGTAGATGAAGGGAAAACAAACCCAATATAAATCTATCTATACTTAAACTGATTGGAAGGAGTTGTTGGCACGTCATCAACTGAATGAGAACCTCCTGAACGATGAGTGTGTGTTTAACTTGAGTGTGTGATTGAAAGAGACACACCAGTATCCCCACCCACCCCCAGTTTAACACTCATCAGCAGCACTCACTTCAGGTGCTGATCCCACAGCTCTGAAATGATTATCATTTTTAATCCAGTCGTTGGCATTCAGCCGCCGACTCTCTCGTTCCTGTCCTCTCGGTGCGACGCGAGAGCTCTCACGCCTGCCTAAGTACTCGGGATGGAGTAGTTAACCGAGACACGTAATGAAGAGGACACACAGCAGACAGAGAGCCGATACAGGGAGAAAAACACCGGACGGCAGGACCGACATCCGTGCTCATATAAACCTGGTGATGATGATCTCCACATGTGGTTGAGTAACATTAATAACTAAAATATGAGAATGTGCAGCAATGTGTCCCTTTTAGGACAAGCACGCTAAGTATATGAATGCTCTGTAACTTACATTTTTTTATTTTGTTTGCGAACATGGTTTACTATGTAGAGTACTGATATTCTAAATGTGGGTTCTAACACTGCAAGAATACACCTAGCTCAACAAGAGCATTTTTCAATCGTCATAATGAGGAGATGTTAATTAAGCAATAAGGTACGAGAGGCAGTACTGTGTCGTGCAATAATGTACTGTTCAAGGGAGTTGTTAGGCCCGACGCGCAGCGGAGGGCCGGCAAACCCTTGAACTGTACATTATTGTAGACACAGTACTGCCTCGAGTACCTTATTGCTTTTATAATATGGGTACCTGCGACTTTATAAATAGTAATAGTAAGCTCCCTTTCAGCACAAAATAGTTGTAGCCACCAAACGTTGTGTATCGCATTTCAGTGACAGAGAAAATAGTCCCGGGACGCACGGGACGCACATACGGGACTATAAAACAAAGTGCTCTC
This sequence comes from Taurulus bubalis, assembly GCF_910589615.1. Lineage (NCBI taxonomy): Eukaryota > Metazoa > Chordata > Actinopteri > Perciformes > Cottidae > Taurulus > Taurulus bubalis. The sequence continues at coordinate 24,174,085 of NC_136590.1, read as the reverse complement.
GCTGTTTCTGTCCGTCTTTTCTCCGTCATTTTTCTACTCCATGATGTTCAGAGAACTTGCCTCGCGTCGGGAAATTACCGACGTAATTATCTCTCACTAGAAATTATCATGATTTTGTGGTCCAACCCTTTTCATTCCTCATCTCATTTTAGGGAGGAAGTGACGTGTGTGTTGTCGTTCGTTATGCTTGTGTGGGGGATGCTACGTGAGCTTGTTAGCTGTTCTGTTTGAGCTAACGTTACTGTTAGCAAAGAGCCCTGTTGCAATACTGTGAACACTCAAATACACCTGCAAGTTAAGGAAACCAACGTCTGCGAGTCATTACTGCGGACGTTACAATATCAAAGTTTACACGAACATGTTTGGTTACTGTCAAGCTTGAAATGACAACTAACGTCGCGCAATTTAAATCTACCTGTTATTTTAAGTGCGCACTGATATGGAACGCTCTAAATGTACATTCACGTGATGAATGGTGATCTCTACACGCCCCTGAGGCTTTATATCACACGACGGATCACAGTGTCTGGATCTACATACACAACTGTCTTAATTCTGAATATGATCTGTGAAAAAGCAGTTCTCTTCAGGACACTATATTACGACAAATATATATATATATATATATATATATATATATAGATAGATAGATAGATAGATAGATAGATAGATAGATAGATAGATAGATAGATAGATAGATAGATAGATAGATAGATAGATATAAAATGGTAAACTAAGTTATGGCCGCTTCTGGGTTGTTCTAGAGATGCAGCCTGCAGGTTCTGTGCAAACAACTCGTCGTTGCACGTTTTGGTAGAGACATGGAAGGCAAAGGCAAATGATTAATCTAAATTAAAGGGGCCGGATGAGTTTATAATTAAAGGTGCTTTATACGAGATTCAGATTGTTTCGATTGCCTCTCAGCGGCTCTCAACATCAGCTAACAGCTTTCAACAGCGCTAACATTGCAAACAACGGCAATAAATGAATAGTTGTTTAATGCTATATTAATGCCATGAAAAGTTGTGATTGTTTTAAAATGTTTTAAATAGTGCATTGTTTACGTCCAAGCTAACAGTCTCTGTGTTGGAACCAATGTATTGGTTCATGTTATATGTTCTATAGCAACACCTAGTGGCGATCGTGTATAGCTGCACTGAAGAGGAAGTGAGCTAATCATAAGTAACAGGAAGTGATGTGCAGAAAGTTCCGTTTGCCTATGAGGTCACAGGGTGAGAATCTCAGTTTCCAATCCTTGCAATCCTTGGTTTAAAGTCCACAAAATCGGCTTCATCTGCAAGTCATCTATTATTTACAGTTATATTAACATGTTTAGCTGAATATTTCTTTGGTTGAATACAGTATTGTTAATGATGTTTAGTTACTGTCAACTACATATGGATGTGTTGTTGTGTAGTACTTACAAAGGCATGTGTTTGTGCTCTTTTTCATCCATCCATCCATCCATCCATTATCAGCCGCTTATCCGGGGTCGGGTCGCGGTGGCAGCAGGTTCAGCAGGCCGACCCAGGCTTCCCTCTCACCCGCAACACTTTCCAGCTCATTCTGGGGGATCCCGAGGCGTTCCAAGGCCAGCCGGGAGATATAATCCCTCCAGCGTGTCCTCGGTCTTCCCCGGGGTCTCCTACCAGTTGGGCGTGCCTGGAAAACCTCTAATGGGAGGCGTCCAGGAGGCATCCTGACTAGATGCCCGAACCACCTCAGCTGACTCCTTTCGACACGAAGGAGCAGCGACTCGACTCCAAGCTCCCCCCTGATGTCCGAGCTCCTTACCCTATCTCTAAGGGTGAGCCCGGCCACCCTGCGGAGGAAGCTCATTTCGGCCGCTTGTATCCGAGATCTTGTTCTTTCGGTCACGACCCAAAGTTTGTGACCATAGGTGAGGGTTGGAACATAGACCGACCAGTAAATGGAGAGCTTCGCCTTCCGGCTCAGCTCCCTCTTCACCAGGATGCTCGTTTTCAGTTTTACAAAATTATTACATATTTTCCTACCTTTAAATTCTGCCAACCACAACAACCTGTCTGTTCCTCGGAGAACACGGTGCTGGAGAATATATTGTCAAGCTGGCTGTAAAGCTGAAGAATACGCTTTCACAACAACCTTTAGCGAAGACAGTACAGTCCCCCTCACTGCCTTTGTTGAAGTAATGCAGTGTTTTAGTTTTTTTTCTCCACATTACTGCCACCAACTCTCGATCTGCAAAATGGCATTATCATTATTATTATTATTATTATTATTATTATTATTATTAAATAATGCGTTTCGCTCAAGTGTTGCCTTGTGCAAGATACAAACCGTACGAAGACCAATTTGTATCCTTATTTGTATCCGTAGCATTACTAGTGGTCGAAAGCGCCACAGGGTTCAACTGATAACAAATAAAAGGCAAATAACTGAGACAATACATAGTATTCATGTCATCGTACGGACACTTTCCAACACGTCGTTTCTGTTCGTTGCCGAGCAGCAGATGGAGACCAGGTTCCTGCTTATGCTTTTGTAAAAAAAATCACATCCCACTAATTAGCTCTGGATTGGAGCCAAACCCAGTGTGCCATCTGCAGTCCTGTCACGGGGAACATGGTGCTGAATGCTTCCTGACCCTTTCCTGCGCTGACTGAAACCAGCCTCCCCCTCACGTGTTCCAGATTTATGACCGTCTCGCTACTCTTGGGCCACGTAGTTCGGCTCCACGGCCGTGATGAATGGCTGCCTTTCGATGTCCTGGGGTTCGGAAAGAGGCAAGCAGAAATCATGGGTGGAAAAGGACACTTGGGAGCAGGGATTTTACGTGTTTCTCTGGGGGGGAGCTGTATGGCAAAGTGAAGGCCAAAAGAGGGACACGAGATAGTGGAGGTGAAGAAGAGGGAGGAAGTAGAAGAGCTCTTGCTGTACGTTATAAGGTGAGTGGATGGAGAGTAAAGAGAAAAATAAAACAAAGAGAGGGAAAAGTGCAAAGCAGTGGTTAAAATCAAAGGATGAGATACTGAAGAAGAAATGGAAGTTGGGAGAAAAATTAAGTTAAGGGGGCGTTTTGGAGCTGAAGGGAATTCACCAGAAAAGAAAAACAAGACTTTGGTGGAAGAGCACTATAATAATAGACAAGCAAACAAATGCTGCATCGATCCATCGATTAGATAATTCACCGTCCGGAGGCACGGTCAAGTGGTGGCTGGTGGCTCCGATTTCGGACTTCCTGGCTGCAGGAATATAAATGCTAATGCAGTAAACAGGAGACTGTATCTCCATTGAACAACAGAGACAGACAGATGCCCACAAAGACCCTCCCCCCCCTTCGAACATCCCTATCTACATGTGGTTTATTTTGGGAAGGAAATTCACTTTGCCGTGGATACAGTCGACTTAAAAAATGTCCCAGGTGTGTTTTATTTTTCCTTTTCTTTCTGCCCATTAAAAATAATCATCTGTTGAAATAAGCTTTCTGGATGCTGCATTTCCAGTGCAGTGGAGACATGAGATTAAGTTCATCTTCGGCGTGAAGCGGCCCGCGTGGCGTCGGTGTAAACAGCATTACGATTCACCACTCCCCTTCTTTTGGAGCGCTCCACGGCTGTCTGGGTAATTCCATCTTCTGGGGGCAAACAGTGTGGGGTACTTGCCATGGTACGACTATACGTGAGCTTACACGGCTATGGGCAGATAGTGCGGCGCTGCATGTTCCCTCCACGTTGGGGGCAAGAAATGATCTGTTTGAGTGGGAAAGAAGTTCAGAGAGCTGAAAGGATTAGATGCAGGGAAGGAAGGAAAACGTTACACACATGTGGAACTGAGCAGAGTGCATGACTGTACAATAATATCGCAGCGGCGATAGACTATTTTGTATTTGTGTTATGAAATAACACTTTGAGGTGAAATTAATTCCCCAAACAGAAAGAAAGGACAAAGAAAATGTGCACACAAAAACACGCACAATGACGATGTTGCAATACTATGTAATTTCTTACAAGGTGTAAAGCATATAATTACAAAATGTGCTTGATTTTCTTTTGTGTGCTGTTTGTGGGCGCTGCTGTCTGACAACACGACGCACAATGTAAACACACACACACAGCTTGAAAAAAAGCTGTATGCAAACTCCATAATTCGATAAAACGTCTTCAATTGTGGTGATTTTGGCATTTGTTGAAATCGAGTTAAAGTGCTAAATTGATTTTGCTGAATAAAGTGTGACACTGCGAACATTTAACTCACATGACTGATGTCTTCTCGGATATTCTTAGTTTATTCGCTCCAAACCACTGGATGAAAATGCGCCTTATTTCAGATTTTTTTTTTTTGCGCCCTAACAAATGGCTTCACAATTGGAAGGAAACACTACTAATGATGAGATTAGAGTGTACACAAGAGACATAGTAAAATCAAAACAAGTAATATAAATAATAAAGGGTAAAAAAAAAAAAACTGAATTTTATATATATATATATATATATATATATATATATATATATATATATATATATATATATATATATATATATATATATATATATACACACACAGACAGAATAAATATAACTTATGGACAGTATATTAATATTACACAGGCTGAAGTGGTTGAAGTGTCGTTGTGGTCCACTGGGAGCTAAGCTGGTTGTGCAGGACTTTCGACTAAAGGTAAAGTAGGAACACTTTGTATATGAAACATCAATCCTGGCATTCAGTGACAAACCTACAGAGACTTATATATCATTAACTGTGCAGTTCTGTGTGCCTTCATGTTCTTTTAGCTCACAGTTTTGGTTTTGCAGCACACATACTGAAGTTTTAGTGCCATCATCAGTAGCCAGCAGCTGTTTTTAATCACACGGCAGATAGGATTATAAGTAGGGTTGGGTACCGAGAACCGTGCCAGTATGGCACCGGTTCCAACACGTCCGGTACCTACCGGACCGAAAAGCAACGCAGATTTCGGTGCTTCCTTCCAGTGCCTGAGCCGATTTAAATATTTTTTTTTTTTACACTACTCTGTAAAGTTGCACGGTATATAGATACTAAAAAGGTAGCGCGGTACCCGCACGCTAAAAACGATTATTAAAATAGCGCGGATCAGAGCACACTCGCTGCTCTGCTATCTGTCTGCCTGCATGCAGAGCGGGGCTCGAGGGGGCGGGGCTTCCAGCGCTCACACACACACTGCGCGCACACAGAGAGCGCTGGAGACACGAGCACGAGCTTTTGAACGTCCGTCCTCGGCTTGATGGAACAAATCTCTCCAGTTGATATTAATGATGACGTGTAGTCCAGTAAAGCAGCAGTTTTAGGATCCAACAGTGTCTGAGTTCTGTTGCACACGGTCCCATCAGGCCACCTGATTGGACTGGTGTCTGTTCTTTTTTTAAATATATATTTTTATAGTTTGAAGTTAAAAGGTTTGAAGCTGTAGTTTGAAGTGTGTTTTGTATGCACTTATTTATTTATATCTATAGTATAGTTTAAACAGTTAATAATATTGTTCAATTTGAAGAAAAAAAATTGCCTTGGCAATAAAAAAGTATCGGTTCAGGCACCGTTTAGGCACCGGTATCGTTTTATAAGTATCGGTTTAGCACCGGTATCGGAAAAAACCCAAACGATACCCATCCCTAATTATAAGCATATTGCATCGTATGGTACTGTATGGCATTTTGTGGGTGTTTCGTTATGTTGGACCTCCTGCCACTGGGTGGCGTAAGGCCGACTTCAAGTGAGTCAAGGACTACATAATCAGGAGGGGCATTGGGGCCAGCTGTTGCTCAATTTGCAGAGACAAACAGATTGTTTATGTTGGTACAGCTACGATAACACAGATATGAAAATGTTTGGGTTTATTTTATGATTTTGAATATATGCAATTAGCCTGCCAGGACATGGTTATGATTTTGTTTTGTATAAAGAAATGCAACTGATTAATAAACGAACTGGACGTTACACCTGGACATTGTCATCAATAATACGCGTCAGAACAAGCGTCAAGGGAGCCACCAAGTAGAAGCCGTAGCATTTGAATATGCAACGTGTACACTACATAACTTAACTAGTTGGTTTTTACATATCAAACTGTCCCAGATCCAAGCTTCAGGGAATTGATTCGTTTTCCTTTCTGTTTTTTTAAACACACGTTTCAAGTGAAAGCAGCTCTTTGTTACCACTCTTGAAAAATTATGCAACGCAGTGCCACTACACACTTAACACGAGCGCGCTGCTTGGACTTGCATACTAAAGAATGGCTCTCGCCACATGGAGGAGGGAACAAGCCGGAGCAGAAAAAAGCTGCAGGAACACAGAAGTAATCAAGAAAATTGGCTTCAGGTGGTGCTTGCTGTGGTCGAATCGCAGACACAAATCACAAAACTCCCTGGAATGCTGAAACCTTGATTGCTTTCAACAGGTTGCAAGCAATTTAGCAACTGCAAGGAAAACATTTCATCAGGTTACACAAACCTCATTTACAAACACACACAACCTCACCGCCCGAGGTTCACACATTGAAATGGTGGGAAAGTAGGTGTAGATATAATGTGATAACATTAATTAAACTGCACGATAGGGGAAAAATACAGTATGGTAATTTATTAACTGGACCTTTACTCACAGAGGATGTTTTGACAAACACAGATGCTGCTATTGATGTTAGAAATGGCTTAAGCTGCAGTTAATTAATTTCAGATTCAGGGTTGGAAACATTTGACAACCTCCGGTTCTCAAGAGTGTAGACAATGTGTCTTTTAACCACGAAGCCCCCCCATAAGGGGGGCTCTGGGGATGGACCTCTTGTTCCCCCGTGTTCGAGTAGTCGTACGGACCCCAAATGAGTTATATACTTGTGTTATTTTTTTATGATTTTTTTCAGAATTTATTTGCGGGAAAAAATATATATTTTCAAAAATATCACTTTTATAACATATTTATATATTATAACAATAAAACAAAGCATTGCCATTTTAGGAAGGAGTTTCAGTCAAAAAACTGTGTCGTTAGGTTAAAAAATGGAAAGATTACTTATTTTATGGCAAAACATTGGCCGATTTTTTTTAGACTCCAACAAGCCCGTAGGGTTACGGAGATGTGTCTTTTATTGCAATCCGAAGTAGTAAGGGGTACTTATTAACGTTTTAGTGAAACGTTACAATCGCCATTGCTAATTTTTACGTAAGTACTTAACCTTAACGGTTACTTTATTTTTTTTTAAACCATAGTTCTCTTCTCCCAAGGGTTACGTCATTTAGAAATGTAAATGAAGTCAAACAACGATGTGGTTGCTGAGATAATTAAGGAAACGTTTTTAAAAAAAAAGCTATTTTTCTTTTGTCCGAGAATAGGCATGGGTTTCCAAAAGGTTAAAGCTGCGTTCTCACAAATGACCACCAGGGAGCGGTGACTCTGGTTGTATAGAAGTCTATGCTTCATGTGTTAAAGCTGCATTTTCTCTCCTGACCATCAGGGGGCAACTCCTCTGGTTGTATAGAAGTATATGTAAATGTAAAAGTTAGTGTGTGGCACATAAATGTAGTACTTACTACAATACAAAAGACTTTTTATCTGGACATAATCAATGTAGCTAGTATATTGGAAAACCTCTTTGTCGACATGTTTTCTCGGATTGACGGTTATCTGGTTTAAAAAAAGTCTCCAGGAGAAATGTCAATGGACATGTTTATGAATCCCAGATTTGAAGATTTCTTTTAGTGAGCGTCGATGCCCTGATTAAAACTCAAGACAGTGACAGGAAATTGCTGATTTTTGGCACCCCCATGAGTAATGTCTGCTCGTACCGCTGAAAAGAAAGTTGCCTAATTTTTCTTCCTGGCAACTCCATCTATGGCCCACTTTGATGTCCTTATGTTAAATATTGAATGTACATCCATATTTCAGGAGCCGGGCCCCAGAACAAGACTGAGGGCAGGATGATAAACACTGCCAGGGAATTCCACTTCTCTAATTGCGTAGAGTTAATCTCTCCTCCTCTGCATAGTGCCTTGACCTGCAGTAACAGAGCGGAGTCCCACAGTAAATATAAATATGTGGGAGGGAGGAGGGTAAACACACAGCGCTGTGAAACATCTTAGTCATGTTCAACTTTTAAAACAACTGCTTTTTATTTGTCTTAACATATGAATTAATGGAGGAGGTATTGACTACAATGTTTTTTTAACGTATCCTCCTCATAGAAATTTACAGGTTTTACAGCAAATTTATAGGATTTACTGCAAATTTACAGGTTTTACAGCTGTGCAAACAAGAGCCATAGTAAAAAAGAAAAAGATCAAAACAAGTATTATAAATAAGGAATAAAAAACATAATAAAAAAACATTAAAGAATCCACAATAACTGAAATATTTTATATACAGACAGAATAACTATTATTAGTAGTATTGCAAAAATATCTTATCTTATATAAAACGTTTCCTTACGAAAGTCCAGCCAGATGTGTCAATTTTCCACTCCTCACATGTATTCAGCATTTTGAAAATAAACTGTTTGTTTGTCAGTTCTTCATTTGTCACTAGTCACAAGTAGGGATGGGTATCATGAGGATTGTATTGATAGTAGTTCTAGTATATATTACTTGGATGTTTTTACTATGTGTCTCTCTTGTATGCAAGGCTGCTGTAATCCTGCAATTTCCCCACTGCGGGACTAATAAAGGATTATTTTATCTTATTTTATCGATAATCTTATCGGTTCTTTTTTATTATTCTGTGAAGCAAAAAGACAATTATTTAGAAAAAAATTAATCTTTGCTTCATTTATTTCATCTTTAAATAATAACTCACTATTGTAGACTATTTCAATGCCTATAGCAAATGTAAATAAATCAACAAACGTGTAAAATAAACTATATTTTTACCAGCAAAGGGCTGAATAAAGTTTATTAATAACTTGCAGTGGTGGGCCGTCAGGGCCTGCTAAGCCTTCTCTGCTGGCCTAAACAGAATCACAAAGTTATTTGCTATTTTATAATTAAACTTTTTCAGATGGCACTAAATGCACAGGTAGAAAATCCACGGCCCACCACTGATAACTACTAATACCGGAACCGGAAGTGGTTCTGCATCTCCATCTTGACGGGCGTCCCAAAGCTCTTATTCTGCTCTGAAGAGCAAGAAGGGAAATCGGAGGAGCCATGATCGAGGAGCCCCGAGAGCAGGCTTCCAGGAAGTGTTTTAATGCTGGGCACGCCCCCTCACTGCTCATCTGTTATGTGATTGGACGCTGAATCTGAGCGGACTGATCGCTGGAGTTTCATACCAGAGCGAAGACGATCATAGATTAAACTCAAGTTATATGTATATAATATCTGTTTTCTTATTCACCATCTGGTTAAAATATGTTCATTTTAGGTCTGAACAACAAAAGGACCACAAACAACTGTCTCCAAAGATTTGATCTGTTGTTTCCCTCAATAACTTTTATTATGTATGTAATTAAAATCAGAGAGAGCTGGAGAGAGGAAACACTTTTTTACATCATGCAATAAAGAGAAACCATAATCATGTTGTGGGTTATTTTATAATGATGTCACAATCAGAATTTCAAAACATACCGACGTAAATAATAAATAAGACTTACTCCGCCGGTAGAAATCAACCTGCGCGTATTTGCAGGACACATCACAGTATAAAAATACTCAATGCAGTTTATTAAATGGTAACAGACGACAGAGAAAACATCTCTACTCTGACACTCATGATAACTGTGTCTTTTATTAATATACGTAGTAGTTTAACACCATTAAATCAACTGAAAACATACGATCATTTTTATCAATATTTTAAGTGCATTTTTATTGGAATGTTCGCTAAAAACTCTCCGGATCAGAAAACAAGTTCCGTTGTATTTTACAGACACAAACTCCGTCAGCTGTTAAAGCGACTGACAGCTGATCAGATGTGATTAGCTGTCAGTCGGCCACAGTCATCAGAAACCGACATTGCTTCACATGACGCTCCAGAGGAAAGGACGTCTCATGTCTGTTAAAACATATTTCCTCGCGTCTTCTCTCCTCGCTTGGTTTTCCTTGCGTCTTCCTTGCGTCTCCATGTATCCCTGGTGTGAGGAACTGAGATGCAAGGAAAGGACGCAAGTGAGGGAAACGGGGATGCAATTTAGAGACTTGGGATGTACCCATTGACTTATCTTCGTCCCTTTGACTCTTCGTCCCTCACTCTTTGTTTAGAAGAGTAAACTGGAAAACGGCCTCAGACAGACTATCTACAAGAAGTTCCCAAATCTTTTAAAATACAGTCGCAGCTAAACAATTAGCTTAGTGATTAGCTTTTATTTAACAGTCGTTCTTATGCTCAAACCCCGTACGGCTTTGCTAAAGTTTCCTGCAGTGGACGAGTCCATAAACTGTAGAAAACTGTACATTTCTATTGATTTCATTTATTGGTTTACTTGGTCAAGACGGTGCACATTAATAAAACATTGCTGTTAATGCGGCAGAGTTAACCAAAGGGGTTATTTTTCATCTGCAGTCCCCGTGCACATTTATGTTGTGCGTGTTGGCCCAATCTTTTGATAAATTGTTGGTAATACTCTCCTACTCGCAACATTTCTATTGGATTTGAAGACAACGAGAGTTCTCAGCGTCTACTGGAGTCGAATGAAGCCTCATTTTGGATCTTTTTCTTCTGGAGTCTCACGCTGGACTGAGCCGGAGTCGGTAAAAACACAGACGAGGCCTTTTCACAGTTACACAACAAATATGTTGGCAGTAGGAGTAGTTGGTATTAACCCTCATCATGGTCGGGATGGTTTTCATCTCTGGGAAACACCACAATTCTGCCCGCATGTGTCTTTAGTTCAGAAATTAAACAGGAAACGTAGCTTCATAAAGCAATTTGTATGATATTTTATGAAAAGTTATTGTGTTATGTTTTGTGTCCGTGTTCAGGCAAGGAAACCTTTAAGCTTGGGTTTAAATAAGTATGTTTCTTACAGAAAAGACGCAAGTTAGTTAAGTACGTAAGTTACGTAACGGGAGGTAAGGGGAATAAATCACATGGGACACAAACAGCGGTATCCTGGGTGAAAGTCCTGCGCATGTCTGAAATACGTGAAATGCCCACGACCTCTTAACGGCGCATTACGTGGTGTTGGAATGTATTAAGAAAGACAGTGAGGCAATTTAAGGGTTTGGCCAACACAACTACTGGGATTGTTTCTATGTTCCCACAATGCTTTGCTCTCCAGCTGATATGGCACAAAACGGCACAAATCGGGAGCGTGACAAACATAGTCCCATGGTCCTAAAATAAGACAATAGTTTTTGGAGACCAGGGAAAGAGAACAGGCTGGTTTACCCAGAAAATAAAATAGCATAAAAAATGAGTCCCTGGCAACATAGAATCTTAATAAAAAGTTTAGTTAAGAGCAAGTTTTTTCACATTAGCAGGTGAATAGGTGAATACCTCGGGTCGACAATATGGAACAAAAAACTCCTGCTAACTATCTTCTTCACTCTTTTCTGCCAGTTGAAAGGTAACCTGAATGAAGGTCAATGAACCATAATATACGTATAATATATACAGTGCGTCCGGAAAGTATTCACAGCGCTTCACTTTTACCACATTTTGTAATGTTACAGCCTTATTCCAAAATGGATTACATTTGTTTTTCCTCAACATTCTACACACTACACCCCATAATGACAAAGTGAAAAAACTTTTGGGGAAATTTAAAATTAAAATTAAAAATAAAGAACGAAAATATAACATGTACATAAGTATTCACAGCCTTTGCTCAATACTTTGTTGACGCACCTTTGGCAGCAATTACAGCCTCAATTCTTCTTGAGTATGATGCTACAAGCTTGGCAAACCTATTTTTGGGCAGTTTCTCCCATTCTTCTTTGCAGAACCTCTCAAATTCCATCAGGTTGGATGGGGAGCGTCGGTGCACAGCCATTTTCAGATCCCTCCAGAGATATACAATCGGGTTCAAGTCAGGGCTATGGTTGGGCCACTCAAGGACATTCACAGAGTTGTCCCGAAGACACTCCTTTGTTGTCTTGGCTGTGTGCTTCGGGTCGTTGTCCTGTTGAAAGATGAACCGTCGCCCCAGTCTGAGGTCCAGAGCGCTATGGAGCAGGTTTTCATCGAGGATGTCTCTGTACATTGCTGCATTCATCTTTCCCTCAATCCTGACTAGTCTCCCAGTTCCTCCCGCTGAAAAACATCCCCACAGAATGGTGCTGCCACCACCATGCTTTAGTGTAGGGATGGTATTGGCCAGGTGATGAGCAGTGACTGGTTTCCTCTAGACATGACCCTTGGCATTCAGGCCAAAGAGTTCAATCTTTCTTTCATCAGACCAGAGAATTTTGTTTCTCATGGTCTGAGAGTCCTTCAGGTGTCTTTTGGCAAACTTCAGGTGGGCTGTCATGTGCTTTTTACCGAGGAGTGGCTTCCGTCTGGCCACTACCATACAGGCCTGATTTGTGGAGTGCTGCAGAGATGGTTGTCCTTCTGTAAGGTTCTCCTCTTTTCATAGAGCAACGCTGGAGCTCTGTCACAGTGACTATCGGGTTCTTGATCACCTCCCTGATGAAGGCTCTTCTCCCCCGATCGCTCAGTTTGGCTGGGCGGCCAACTCTAGGAAGAGTCCTGGTGGTTCCAAACTTCTTCCACGTACGGATGATGGAGGCCACTGTTGCTGCAGACATTTTGTTGTACCCTTCACCAGATCTGTGCCTCGATACAATTCTGTCTCAGCGGTCTACAGACAGTGGCGGTGCGTCAATAGAAGGCGCTAGGGCGCCGTCCCTCTTAACATTTTGAAATGAAAAAAAAAAATATATATATATATATATATATATACTGTCAAAAAACATTATATACCAAATAAGTTAAATAAGAAATATACCGTGTTGACGCGCTAAATGTGTGTGGGAGACCGTAAGCCCCTGTTAACAACCACTTAAGTTAAATGTGACCAAATATAATATATCGTTCATCATCACTGAGAAAAGCCCCTCCCCCTTGTCGGGGCGCCGGCCAAATGTGAGTCTATGGCAGCGAGCAAACATTTCACGGTCTTTACGGCAAGGACAGCTTCTCATTGGCGGATGAAACGCGAATCATCGGGCGCACAAATGTGCGCCCTAGCCAATGGCATTGTTTCTTATTGCAACGTGGTTGGACTATTCGTCGAGTCAGAAACCTTTATCATTCCCTCACAGCCCATACAGCTCCCACGTAGCTACGCGAGCAACACTAGCAGAGGCTTTGATTGTGTTAGTATGGTGACTGAAAACTCTGTGGTATCTCTACGCAAAACACCTTTCAACCGACGATCAGATGTTGACAAGAAGAGGCTGAAAGAGTTGGGACCAGTGTTCCCTCTAAGCTGCGCGCGTGCGCGGCTGCGCAGGCCATTCGAAGTGTCCGCGCAATAGATTTTTCAGACCGCGCACATTTTTCAGACCCCACAAACGTTTTTTTTTCAGGGGTTAAAAATCTTTTTTGCGCCAGTGTTTCTGAGATAGGAGTGAGCCATCTCCGCAATAATAAGATCTTTGATGTGACGTGTCGAGTCTTCTTGGCCAATCAGCGTCCCGTTTCTCGACATGCACTCTATGTACCTCTGCTAGCGCTCTGCCTCCCTTAGCACCCCCCACCCCCGCTGTCCTCCTCCGGGCGCCAGGAGTGAAGCTCGCCTAGAGCGCCACATGAGCTAGGGCCGGCTAGGGCTGTTTAGGCTCCTCTTGGCGGGCCCTGCTCCAGCAGTTATAGGCTAACATGGCGAAAAGAAAGGCAGAGCAGGTGCCCCAGAAAAAGGTCTGCCTAACGTTCAAACATGAGGGGCTAGATGAAATAGTCCAAACTGGCACAGGTAGGATGAAACTTTCAGACATATTTAAATATGAAGAATATGAAGTTATTACATTGTTTATATAGGCTACCTTTAGAAAAAATGACACCATGTCAATTTAATATGCCTATAATTATTGTTAAGCACTGTATTAGCATTTTCCTTAAGTTAAACTTAAATGTTGTACCTGCTGAGAAATGACTAAACACCTTTGATACTTTTATTTTGTTATATATATAGATATATATATATATATATATATATATATCTATATATATATATATATCTATATATATATCTATATATATATATATATATCATTATCAGTCATAACCATTGAACCAGTCATAACCTCCCCTTATTGAAGTTCAACAAAGATCCTTTAAGTTCAACTAAACTGACTGGTAAAACACCATCATTAAAATGTTCCCAAAGTCCAGCCATTATAAAGGATATTGAATAAATATCAACCTTGTATACATATTGATGCATTTGCTGTCATCTCTTTGAATCCCCTATGGCTAACGCAGGCTTGTGGTCATTTTCGGCAGGTCGCGTGGTTGAGAATTGCTCACAGTGCTGAAATGTGCGCTCATAAAAAAAAAATTTGCTCAGTGCTGAAAAAAAATAGAGGGAACATTGATTGGGACCCGAACGTCCGGATTTAAAACTTCAGCAGCAAAGCAATGAGGAGGATGTACGCCCGGAGCTTCTCCTCAAGCCTATATGCTAACCGGAGCTGGTTAGCTGGATGCTAAGTGTGGAGCAAAGCAATGGCTCTGAGCAGCCAAGGAAGCGCGGGGTATGAAGGAAGATGAGCTTGGAAGGATTGCTGCAGAGGTGAGTGTCAAAATCAGCAGATGCCTGTGTTAGAGTTTAATGTTTTATCTTTCCCACAGCAGAACACAGGGCTCTCAAGTGTCACGCATTGAGCGTGACTGTCACGCATTTCGGTCTTAAGTCACGCCCTCCCGCCACACATCGTATTTCTCACGCTGAAAAAAAACTCTAGGCTATTTATTGTGCCGCAGCGCACAAACATGACCTGGTCGCGCTGCCCTCACCATGGAGGAATCAAGCACGTCTCCCCCGAATCCCCTGGACTCATCAGCCAATCAAAAAAAAGAAATGGGCTACACGAATAGCCAAGGATATGTCACTCTTACCTGTCTTAAAAACTTGAGAGCCCTGAGAACGCATGTTGGACATTGTTAGATTTGTTTGGATATCATATCAGACTATAACTTTATCTAAAATACCAATTCAACCCCCTGTGTGTGTGTGTGTGTGTGTGTGTGTGTGTGTGTGTGTGTGTGTGTGAGTGAGTGAGTGAGATAGCTCCAGGCTAGAGCATCAAGGTGGCTCCTGGCCTTTTGTCTGTTTGTAGTAGATATTTCCCCAAAACTTTTCTGTCTCTCTCTATATATTTATCTGTAGGTTTGTGACACCATACTTGGACACACCAGGGAACACTTTGCCTTCAAAGACCACCTCATCAGTGCCACCTTACTGCAGGGCCCCCAGTTTAAATTTCTTTACAAGTAGTGGGGCCTACTCTGTCAGACACCCAATGTAAAATGTGATGTCTCTCTTTCTGAATCTATTCTGCTCTAAACCTCTTTTATTCTGTAAACTTCTGAAACCCAACCCAATGTTTCTTAAACCATTCTGCTCTGAACCTCTCATGCCCAAAGTTACAGTTTGTTGATAGTTGTTATTGGACAGTGCTGAGCACTGTGTTTTCTTGAAATAAAGCTTTGTTTTTTAGAATATTCTACTCAAAACCTCTTTTCTTCTCATTGTGGAGTGCTATTTAAACCGCGCCGCCCAACTGCACCTCCCCCCCAAAAAAAACCCCAGCCGCCACTGTCATAGACCTGATTTAGACAGGTGTGTGCCTTTCTAAATCATGTGAAATCAACTGGATTTAGCACTCCAATCAAGTTGTAGAAACATCTCAAGGATGAACAGTGGAAACAAGATGCACCTGAGCTAAATGTTTGAGTGTCATGGCAAAGGCTGTGAATACTTACGTACATGTTTTATTTTCGTTCTTTATTTTTAATAGATTTGCAAAACTTTCCCCAAAACTTTTTTCACTTTATCATTATGGGGTGTTGTGTGTAGAATGTTGAGGGAAAAAAATAATGTAATCCATTTTGGAATAAGGCTTTAACATTACAAAATGTGGTAAAAGTGAAGCGCTGTGAATACTTTCCGGATGCACTGTATATGTATATGTATAAGCAAGTGAAGAAGACTGTGTGCAGGAGCTTTTTGTTCTATAATGTTAAATATGATATAAAAGCCATCGCACCCGGAAAAATAGGTGCTTGGGGAAGCACAATACTGAACATGGGAGTCCTGGAATATCGATGGGCTCCCAAACTACTTGGTTAGCTTTAGGAAAGAAAACTTCACGATTTGGGTTAAAACAACTACGTAACTTCTTATGTGATCTGTGTAAAAGCAATTTAAAGTGACGCAACACAAATACCGTGTTTCCACCACGGCAAAGGTTTCAGAGGGACTTTGTTTAACTTTGCTTTTGTGGTGCAGTAATTAACTCTTGGCACATTTCAGGCTACCGCCACCTCACATATTTCTGAGATCGAGTTATTTATGAACTTTGGTGTGATTCCTTTCATAGGTGTACGAGCAATGAATGAAAATAGCCTGATTTAAAAAATAACTAAATATAGAAAATCAGTCATCCTTTTAAGTTTAAACATATGATGCAACATTGTTTTATTTCACTCATTACTAATTATTATTTTTTACAGTGAAAAGGCAAAAGGGGATTATAACAAGAGCCAGAATACCTTCAGGAGCCGACTGCGGCTATTTGTCTAATTTCATTGCACGCTGGGGGTAAAGCTCTCTGTTTAAACACCTCCGAGTGCTAATGATATTTGCATCATTAAGAATATTAAGTGGGACCCATAACACATGCAGCTTTGCTCTGAAGCTGCAACTGGGGAAAGGAATATTGCAAAAATAAATGAAAACAAATCTATTTTTACAAGGAAGATATAAAGAAGACGTTTTACGTTTGAAAAGTCAGTTTTCTTTGGAAACACAACAGGTCTTCAAAGGTGTTTTAAACTCCTTTTAAACATTACAAATTATTGTGGTTATTGACATTATTTGTCAAGATGGGGACTTTTTTATTTATTTATTTATTTTTGCAGTGCATCCCATCCCGGTCAGGACTGGCAGCATTTGACTGCAGTTTTACAGGGGTCTTCTCATCTATATTCATGCAAATGCTTTAAAGATTTAAAACGATGAATAATATCCTTGTGAATACTAATCACCGGGCCTCTTGACGCTGCTTCACTCAGTGCGCCGGCGGCGGGGAAAAGAAATCGTGAAAGACTTAATGTACTGTCCAGTAAAATCATGTTTCAGTTTATTAGATTAATTCCTGATACATGTTGATGAGTTTTGTTTCGACAGATCGACCGAGGAGGAGGAGGAGGATGCATGAATATTCATCTCTCTTCTCTGGTACAGAAATATCCTTGTGCGGTGGTTTTTATATGTTTAAATCATGAAAAGAGAAAAATACGATTGACGACGCGGTGGTGGTCTCTGTCGCCCGACGATCACGGTGAAGTTGAATCGCAACAATTGTAGCAACAAGAAATTAATGTTGTCTTTGTCTCTCTCTCTCATCTCTGTTCTAATCTCCCACAGAAGTAAGGTTTTTAATGCATGCAGCCAGCCGTAGTGACACTAACGGAGCTCATCGTTTTTATATATCGTTTGTCTTCCTGCGGTTCAGTGGGATATTTAATAAGGGGTGGGACACATACAGCCGGCGGTCTCTCCCCGCTGACGAGGAGGGAACGCAGGTAACCGTCCACAGCATGAAAAACAGGCCCACCGCGGGGGACGTCTCATCTTCCTTTTCATTGATTATTGATAAATCAAAATAAACTGGGTCACTAGACCTAAAAAAGAAAGAAAAAGAAAATGTAAAGTCAGTATTAAAACCACACAGCAAATTGAGAAGAGTTCATTTTTTGGTGTTGGTGAAATGTGAGCATATGTAGAGTTAATTTGACCCTGTATAGAGTCAAATCTCGTATATTTAACTTTCAGTTGACAAATAGTCAGTGTCAAAACCGAGTGTCTAAACAAAACGTCTGCTAATTAAAACCTCTTAACGTTCTGCCTTCCCGCGGGCGTCCTTTTCTGGACATTCTAGTGTACACTGTACCCCCTATTTATAGTTCGGTACACGTTCGGTACGAGTGCCATATGTGTATGGAAACCTACGATTCTTGTGATTCCAGCTGTGTAACCCGTTTCAAGATCAGACCACCACAGCAGCTACAAACAAGACTTTTGTCAGACAACAACAAAAAAACAAACGATGTGAAAATCCAGGCAACTCACCGATGACGCCTCATATTGATCCATAAATCCATAACATGCCAACAAAAATGGCGTTGTTGCGTCGCAAAGGTCCAATAAAAATAAATCCCATAAAAGATTTAGTCCAAAACACGTGATTACATCCATAAATATCCACCAACTGGCGTTGCATCATTTCATTGCAGCTGGAAGATATGAACGAAAAACGGGAAAAAAAAGCACCTTTCCACAGCACACAGCTACAAACTCGGCACCAAACATGTCCGCCGAAATCAACGTTTCCAATGAGACCCCACTTGAACCAATAGGAGCTTCATATCCTGACTGACAAGCTACATTACCCAACCAGAAGCTACGTTGAAGTTCAGGCTCAGCCTTTTAATTTTCTTACGTGGCTCAAGCCTGTCACGTCGTACAGCTCAGATGACAGGCGTTTCGTACAGCCAATGAAATTCCCTAAACAACGATAGGCAGGAAGGAGGGGGGGGGGGAATAATCCCAACAGCCTTCAATTTGATGAGAAGAGACGCTGCTGATAGATCCTCAGTCTGTCATTGAATTAGCATAAAAATGCATTTATACTTAATTTTCTTTGTGTCAGCAATACTGGTAGTATATATGAATAGTACCTCTATAAGTTTGCAAGACTATAAGCCTTTTTAATAGGTATATAGTATATATATATATCAGGAATATTTTCAGTCTCAAAATGAAAAAACGCCTAGACATTTCATTAGAAAAACATGTGTAAAATATTCATTTTCTGTGATATTGTTATCAAATTTTTACTTAGACTAGAAAAGGCTTCAGGATATGGTCTCATTGTCCCATTCCAGTCCATAAGTCCCATTTATAGTCATCTACAGGCATCTATTTACAAAGAAATGTTCAGACGGAAATAAAAACCTTATACTTTAGTATGTTCAAACTCATATAACTCAGTGTCAGCAGCACTTAAAGTGATTCTGACTATTGAGGGAAAAAAGCTTCAGATTGTTACCTTTCAAAAGAGACCAAGACCATGCATTTACTCCAAATAGTTCAAGTACAGCTTGCAATTTACTTTGGGTATACCTGGATAGGTGTTTTTCGTCAAATTTCACAGGAATGTTAAGGTTATATCTCTAAATGTCACTTCAGTTACTTTAACGCAGAATTTTTAAGTCTGAACTCCGAACCTGACTTGTGACACAGTAGGTGTTAATTCACCCCTCCCCCTCATGTACATTTAACATTATACACCGACTGAATCAAGCCAGTGAGTCTCCGAGTTCGACATGAAAGCAGAAACTTCGTCCATGACCTTGGATTTTTAGGATAACATTTTCGGCAAGTACTTTTCTGTTAACTAAGTAATATGTCTTGATATTTCTCTTCTGGCATGGTGAGCCACCGTTAGCCTTGTGTTATAACGGTAGCGTTACTGTGTGCCATCACTACACTTAACATTAGCGCTAACTTGGCATTAAGCTAACCTAGCTGATTCACTCCCAATAATGCTGAAGACAGTGGCGGGCCATGGGTTTAGACCAGGGGTGGGCAAACTACGTTTTAACCCGGCCTGCCAAGTATTATAATTATTATAACATGAAAAAAAAAAAAATTGAGTTTCCCGAAGCATGATGACGGCAACAGACTGTTTATGTGTGTGCTCTCCTGCAGCAGTAAAGCGTAAAGACCGCTGTAATGCCTTCTGCTGCGCACACACAAACAGCCTAAAAGAGCGCAGAGCAATAAATAAGCATTAAGAAACATCAATGCTGTTCTGTTGCCATCATCATGCTTCGGGAAACTCAAGTCGGGAACGGAGACGCGTTACAGCGGTCTTTTTTTAATTTACACATTTGTGAAATGTGCTTTTTGTGCCATCAAAGCCACCGTAGACCACCGTACCGTAACACCATGAATAGAGGCGGAGGCTCACTTTCAAGCAGCAGTTTTATGCATTCAAATAACGTTAATGTTAGTAATCGGATATTTCTTGTGGTACATTCATTATGTTTTAGAATCGAACTGTAACTAACGTTACTAACATTCGTTACTTGATATTGTCTCATATTGACTATTCATTTATTTATCTTAATTACTTGGGCTAACGTTAACTAAAGCTGAGGTACTCCTATATTTACCAAAATGCAACAGAAAATGTTGGCAAAGGTGGAATACGGAGGAGTCCAGAAATACATCAAAGTTCCACAAAAGGATGACATTGTCACGATGTTGGTTTGTCTGGTGTCCTGTCTTATTGTGAAGTCCTTGTCTTGTGTGTCCTCTGTGTTCCTGCACTTCCTCCCTTGTGATTGTCCGTGATTGTCTGTCTGTCTGCTCCCTGATTTTGCATTCCTTTCACCTGTGCTGCCCTCAGTGTTTCCACCGGTTCCTCGTTACCCTCCTCTTGTATTTAAACCCTGTTTGTCTTCTGTCCCCTTGTCGGATTGTACTGGTTCCCTCCCCCGTAAGCTGTCTCGTCGTGAGTAGTCGTGTCCTTGTCTTTTGGAGTCTTGGTTTTGTTTTGTACTTTCCACATCCCGTTTTTGAAGCCTGTCTTAATTTTTGTTTATGGAAATAAATTTACTTTGAAACCGTTGCTCCGGCATTTGGGTCCTCTCCTTCCCCACCCCGTGACAGAACAATCCGACCAGTATTTGGACCCAGCCAGCAACTTTTTATTTATTTTTCAACCCTTTTCCGGTCCGGCCATGGAAAGTCCACGGCCAGCCACTGTCCGCATTTATTTCTGTGATTCTCGTGGCCGCAGCCTTGGCTACCATGACCAGAGGATGGACGCTGCTTTTGAGGAGGTGAATGAGCCCCTTGAGGCCTTCAGGGGTTGCCATAGCCACCAGAAGGGTCAGGTCCCTGATCCTGAGTGCAACCCCTGGTGGGGTTCCCGCCTGGCTTATGGTGGACACTAGGGCGCTAGGGCGCAGCTCTTAATTTTGCGATCAAAAAAGAAGTAATAATATATACTGTCAAAAAACATTATATACCAAATAATTTAAATGTGAAATATACCGTGTTGACGCGCTAAATGTGTGTGGGAGACCGTAAGCCCCTGTCAACAACCAGTTAAATGTGACCAAATATAATTTCGCCGTTCATCATCACTGAGAAAAGCCCCTGCCGGGGAGCCGGCCAAATGTCCCGTAGCTGCAGGGTCAAGACTCCGGCCGCCAGGGTTCCTGATCCAGAGGCTCGAGCCTCTGGGCCTCGCAAACGTCGGCGCCGGGTTCCCGCTGCTGACCCCGGGCCGTGGTCCACGCCGGTTCCAGTAGTGCCCTCTACACGGCAGCCGATCTCGGCTACCCATATCCCGTCGGTGTCCGGGCCGACTTCCTGCCGTCTGCCATCAGTCCAGCTGACAACGGGTCTTTGTCGGCGGTCCGGCCGAGTCCTGCTGCCTCCGCGCCACTCCCGGAGCGGGCCTCTGCCTGTGCGCCGCTGCCAGCATGGATCCTGCCTGTGCCGATGCCCAGGATCCTGCCTGTACCGACGCCCCGGATCCTGCCTGTGTCCCCACGGCCGCTCTGCAGCCGCCCCGAGTCCCCGCGGCCGCCCTGCAGCCCTCCAGTGTCCCCTCCCGTGTCCGTGTCCCCTCCCCTCCAGTGTCCCCTCCCGTGTCCGTGTCCCCTCCCCTCCAGTGTCCCCTCCCGTGTCCGGGTCCCCTACCGTGTCCCCTCCCGTGTCCCGGTCCCCTCCTCGCTCTAAGGAGGCCCCGTGGCCTCCGGCCCGTCCCCCAGAGCGCATGTGTGCGCCTGATGGCCGTCCTCCGGCCATGCCCCCCAGACGGCCTGAGCCCGCTTAGTGGCTGTCCTCCTGCCCGTCCCCCGGACTGCTTCTCTCTCCTGGTCCCTCCACCGTCACCCCTCCAACCACCCTAGGAGACTAAGTTTTGTTTTGGTCGTCTGGGATCAGCCCCTTGAGGGGGGCTACTGTCACGATGTTGGTTTGTCTAGTGTCCTGTCTTATTGTGAAGTCCTTGTCTTGTGTGTCCTCTGTGTTCCTGCACTTCCTCCCTTGTGATTGTCTGTCTGCCCTGTTCCCTGATTGTGCATTCCTTTCACCTGTGCTGCCCTCAGTGTTTCCAGCTGTTCCTCGTTACCCTCCTCTTGTATTTAGACCCTGTTTGTCTTCTGTCCCCTTGTCGGATTGTACTGGTTCCCTCCCCCGTAAGCTGTCTCATCGTGAGTAGTCTTGTCCTTGTCTTTTGGAGTCCTGGTTTTGTTTTGTACTTTCCACATCCCGTTTTTTGAAGCCTGTCTTAACAAAAGTTTTTTTGTTTATGGAAATAAATAAAAAACTTCTGGCTTGGATACCGCCGGTACCCAGTAACAGGTATGGTTACTTAATAAATATATCAAAGAATTGATATGGCTCTTTGTCTAATCTGCATGTATCAATATGTCTGCTCTTAGACATCTGATATTTTGTCATACTAATTTATGTTTTTGCAAATTGTTTTAAATTCAGTTATTGAACTGACATAGAAAAATTATTTTTTTTTTTTAATGATTTGATCAACATTCTTTTTTTTTATTGATCGGTGATGAAACTTTCTTCTTCCTCTGTCGTCCAATTTTTAGACTTATCGATTAATTTGGTGTCAGATGAGTCCCAGACATCGGTGTTGTCAGACCATCGAGCATCAACGACTTCATCGCTGGCCCCCGCATCATCACCAGCTTCCTCATTTCGTCAGATTCGACTATCATTCTTCCATCGCCAAATAACAGAAAAAGGGGCATGGCAGAGCTGGAAACTTTGAAACCATGTACAAATATATTGAGTTTAAAAAATATGTATTTTAGCAGAACTAAACAAAACCTATTTTCTAAAATACATTTTTGATTTACTTAAGCATGATCCTAATTGGGTGAATATGTTTGCAGAAGTTTGCTACTATTCTGAGATGCAATCCAATCGGTGAAGAAATCAAAGAATATGACAAGACTAAAACGCTGTCAGATGCAACATGTAGACAGATGGTCAACATTCTGGTTGCAGACATGACACAATCAAATGGGTAATGCAGTAATCAAGGAAAACGGACATTGAACATAATCCAATGAATATTACAACCAGTGGCGGTGCGTCAATAGAGGGCGCTAGGGCGCAGCTCTTAATTTTGCGATCAAAAAAGAAGTAATAATATATACTGTCAAAAAACATTATATACCAAATAATTTAAATGTGAAATATACCGTGTTGACGCGCTAAATGTGTGTGGGAGACCGTAAGCCCCTGTCAACAACCAGTTAAATGTGACCAAATATAATTTCGCCGTTCATCATCACTGAGAAAAGCCCCTGCCGGGGAGCCGGCCAAATGTGAGTCTATGGCAGCGAGCAAACACTTCACGGTCGTTACGGCAAGGACAGCTTCTCATTGGCGGATGAAACGCAAATCTTCGGGCGCACAAAAGTGCGCCATAGCCAATGACATTGTTTCTTATTGCAACGTGAATGGACTATTCGTCGAATCAGAGACCTTTATCATTCCCTCACATCCATATAGCTCCCACGTATCTATGCGAGCAACACTAGCAGAGACTTTGATTATGTCAGTATGGCGACTGAAAACTCTGTGGTATCTCTACGCGAAACACCTTTCAACCGACGATCAGATGTTGACAAGAAGAGGCTGAAAGAGTTGGGACCCGAACGTCCGGATTTAAAAATTCAGCAGCAGCACTGACCGGAGGACGTACACCCGCAGCTTCTCCTCAAGCCGATATGCTAACCGGAGCTGGTTAGCTGGATGCTAAGTGTGGCGCAAAGCAGTGGCTCTGAGCAGCCGAGGAAGCGCCGGGCTATGAAGGAAGATGAGCTTGGAAGGATTGCTGCAGAGGTGAGTGTCAAAATCAGCAGATGCCTGTGTTTAGAGTGTGTGAGTTAGCTCCAGGCTAGAGCATCATGGTGGCTCCTGGCCTTTTGTCTGTTGATGAGCCATCAAGACACACAAAACATAGTTTTTGTCAACTCTGATTGTTGGTTTTTGTCTGTAGTATGAAGCCTGTTTGTAGTAGATATTTCCCAACATCTTATCTGTCTGTCTCTATATATTTACAGGGCTCTCAAGTTTTTAAGACTGGTAAGAGTGACCTCTCTCTCTCCCCTACCCGGACGGAGGCGCGGCCGGGATTACATTTCACCCAGATACAACAGATACGTTTTTCTGATTGGCTATTCGTGTAGCCCATTTCTTTTTATTGCTTGGCGGGGAAGACGTGCTTAATTCCTCCATGGTGAGGGCAGCGCGACCAGGTCATGTTTGCGCGCTGTGGCACATTAAATGGCCTAGTGTTTTTTTTTTTTTCTTCAAGTGTCACGCTCAATGCGTGACACTTGAGAGCCCTGAATTATTTATCAAAAGGTTTGTGACACCATACTTGGACACACCAGGGAATGCTTTGCCTTCAAAGACCACCTCACCAGTGCCACCTTACTGCAGGGCCCCCAGTTTAAATTTCTTTAAAAGTAGTGGGGCCTACTCTGTCAAACACCCAATGTAAAATGTGATGTCTCTCTTTCTAAATCTATTCTGCTCTAAACCTCTTTCATGTGAGGGTGTGGGCACCTCCTTTACTCTGTAAACCTCTGAAACCCAACCCAATGTTGCTTAAACCATTCTGCTCTGAACCTCTCATGCCCAAAGTTACAGTTTGTTGATATTTGTTATTGGACAGTGTTGAGTACTGTGTTTTCTTGAAATAAAGCTTTGTTTTTTAGAATATTCTACTCAAAAACTCTTTTCTTCTCATTGTGGAGTGCTATTTAAACTGCGCCCCCCAAAAAAATCACCAGCCGCCACTGATTACAACATAGTAATCAATATTTTTGTTTTTAAAAGGAGAATTCCACCCACAAGTGTACGCACCAGTTATGCACTGGGAATTGTGACCCCTTTCCCTCATCTCCAAGATCCATATTCCAAAAATGGATACGCAAGTTTTAATATCAATTTAAAAGCCAGTCTGTGTTGTGAAATTGTCAATGGACTGCTTAATGTTTTTAATATTTCAATTAATTTGTACTTCTGTTTGTTTGTGCATTGTTGTGTATATATACATGTTTTTGCATGCGTGAGCAGGAACAATTCTATGATGCTGAGGCCAACACTGGCTATCTAGCTTGGAGACTCAAAACAGTCCAACGCACCACCTATGACGGCTTTCGTCGGCGTTCCAGGAACGATTTCCAGGACAGCCCAACAACCCAACGAGAATCTCTGTTAATTGGTGGACAGCTCTTTGGTGAGGAGTGCAGAGAGGCTCTCTCTTTAATTTAACACTCAACTGATCAAGCCGTGGTTAAAGAGAAGATGAGAGCAACCTTTGAGTACAGACAGAAGTTGGTTCATGACAGGATTTCTCAATGATGTTTGGGGCTGAAGTATCTGGGAAGTTTCTTGCAAAGTGGCCTTCATATTTCAAGGACAAAGTCATCGCAGAAGTCTCCATGTCGAGGAGTTGCTGGCTTTTGACACTGAGGCTGAGAATGACTTTGGTAAATATGGACAGTTTTTCTGTGTATAAAAAAAAAAAAAAATACTGTTTTAGAAGTTATTTTTCATAATCACGATTTCTTTAAATGAGCGGTCCTTGTGCTGTTTTTAGATTTATGGTAGCTGTTGAAGGCTAAAATAATGTTTTCTTTTCCATTGCTTTATTTTCTTCTTAAAATAGCTTACATGTCTTCAAGGCTGGGATGGTGATATGTCAGCTCTTCTGTTGCTGTTGCATCTCCTGCCTCCTACATCAAGAGGCCACAAAACAGCCAAAGTAAGCTCGGCCCAGGCAGCCAACCATCTTGTAAGGTTTATTAAGGTATGTACCATCAGCCTTTTGTATGAGCAAAATTTTAATTTGAGTGCTGCAGATATATATATATATATATATATATGTATGAGTTGCAGGTTGATATATATCTAACTGCTTATTATGCTAAATATATGAATCTATTTCATTCAAACAGGAAGGAGCCAGCATCACTACATTCCTGGAGAAAGTTGATGCTAGACAGCCCTTCTCCTCTGCATCGGTGAGCAAAAGAACATCGAAAGATTCTTCATCATTGTGGACCAGAAAGCTGTCCCATGCAACTCTCAGACATCGGTGGCTGCTTTTGATGTGCTATTCAAAGCACACTGTGTCTTCAGCCTCTCTTACGACGAAGCTCTTTCCAGTTTCGATCAGAACGTGTGCTGATTGGTCTTGACGAACTGACACATGTTAGACCTTTTGATAAACAATACTCTAATGAGAGTGACAGAGCATATATTGTATGTTTTGAAAAGCATTGTAAAATGTTTATGTGATGCACTGGTTTTAAAATAAATATGTTTTAAAACAAACATGTCCCTTTCCCTTTAACTTTCAAGTATGTCTAGTAAAAAAACACATTGACACCTTATAGAGTTAAAATGGGAGTGACACTTGTGTAGTTAACAAACCATCCCTTGAGAGAGTTAATTTTTAACACTACATACAAGTGTTAAAAAAAACTAACACTGCTGAGTGTTACAAAGAGTTCAATTTTTAAACTCCCAAAAGAGTCAATAACACTAAATTGGTGTTAAAGTACTAACTCTCCAAAAAGAGTGAAATTAACACTTTGTGGTGTGGACCCTTACACACTCTTCAAAAGTGTTAAAATCAAATCTGAGTGTTAATTTGTCTCTGCTGATTTTGCTGTGCATAAAAGATGTAATCTCAACTTTTTTTTTGCTCTTGAATTACATGAATTTGATGTTTTACCGTTCTTAACGTCCCTTTTTCTATCCAGAACTATTTGTTGACTCTAAAAAGAGCAATTTAATCTATTCTGTACTGTGATGTTGACTGTGCGACGCGTCCTTGTGTAACGGTTCACAAAAGATCTCAAGATGGTCATAACTCGTTTTTGTGTGCGTTCTCCTAAAGTCGGGCAAAACGTGTCTGCTTCCCCTCGTTACGTGCTTAGTCTTTTCAAAATAAAAGTGTCTTCACAGGAAACAACGTAATTAGGGTTTAGGCAACAAAACTACTTAGGTTGAAGAAAATATTGTGGTTTGGGTTCAAATAAATACAGAAGTGGTGTTACATGAGTGTACGTTTTGTGACAAATAAATCCACGTTGACCTATTGACCTGTCTCCTGCAGGAAAAACACTTTTTTTTTTATTTCACCCATTCACCGCCCGTCCCATCCCCATTGAGGGACCTTTTTCTTTGAACGGCATACTTCCTGGTTAATACTTGAGTGGATGAGAGACAATTTGCTTTCGTGGGTTATCTACCAATGACAATACAAGCATGTATTTATAGGTATTGCCACGAATGCTTTAGAGAACTGTTAGTTGGTGCAGTGTTGTAGATTTAAAGGACTTCAGATGACTGTGTAGCAGCTTCCTGCCTCCCTTTTGACGAGGTGGAGCGACCAGGTTTCTTTAAGAGTGCCGCCACCGGCCTCTCTGTCATCGCCGTCCACAGCTTTATGAAAGCCTGAGAGGCTCATCCAGGGGTCGTTATGGACGTCGTATATAGGAACTCCCTACCCCCCTGAGTACCCAAAGTGGATGAAGGCGAAGTGCTAAACAGAAAAGGAGAAAGTGTGTGTGTGTGTGTGTGTGTGTGTGTATGTGTTGTCGTCTTCATGCCAGAATGGATGAGACTCTGGCACCGAGACAGTGGAGTAGGATGTTATGCTCTCTTTCCATCACCCGAGGGCTGAACCTGTGAGGACAAGTTTGGCTGTGTGTGTGTGTGTGTTTCTACCCCGAAGCCAGAGCCTTGTATCTTGACAGATGTCTATGTCTCACCTGCTTCACCGTGATGCTGTCATCCTAAGACAGCCGTTTGACCTCTGCAGGGTTAATGGAAGGAAACCGAAAAGCATATTCAAAGAGACGGAAGGCGTGTGCGGCGGGGGCAAGAAGTCTGATGGATGTGAGCGCGCGTGTCAGAAACCGTTGTCTCGCTGTGATGATATCTTTCATGTAGATGTGCAGCACAAGGTTGAGTGTGCAGAAGTGTGTGTGCGATCCAGAGAAGTACACTCCAACCCGGTGAGTGGAGGTGTTTCAGCAGAACGCCTCTGAACTCTCAGCTTTTGGCTTTTGGGGCGTGAAATCCCGAATTGCTGCTTCACTATCAGTGCTGCTTCTGATTCTGGCACCCAAACACGTCGTATCGTGAGCATTGACGTTGATTTAAAATGAAAAATATAATATATATATGTAATATTCATGTTATCATTTTGTACGACTATATATTTCTTCAAACCTCAGTTTTTATGTCGTAAATATTTTCACACAGAACACAAATATTACGCCACGGAAATGTGTAACTTACCTTTCACAATAAAAGCCCGAGACATATCCTCTGTGGAACTGTTTAAAAGAAGGAACTCCAATTCATTCAGAGTGTTTTGCTAAAAGATAACACAATGAAATATCTTCCTGTAGCTTAGAGTAGACAACAGTTCACCTCAGACAGACTGCCGGTCGCTGCTCTGTTCAACAGGATGCTGGTCGCGGGTTCTCGACCTGCAAGAATGTATTCATACCTTTTATTGAAAACGTGCTGGAAATGTGCATCTCTGCCAGTTTGAATAGTTTTTTATAATATTTTTTTCATGCACAAAATGACAATGATGTTGAAGCGCTTGTCAGTGTCATGTTGGTACAACAGAAACATACACCTTTCAGCTACAAGGGAAACACATCATGGCCACATGGCAGCTTGGTCGTATTACACGTTGTGTGGTAAACATAAATCCCCAAATAACAATAATAATAAGGAGCTCTGTAGTTCTCTGCATAGGCATAACACAAGCCCCCACATTTGTTTTAATTTGAATGTATTTTTTTTCTGGCTGTAAATTATTAAACATTTCTTTCATCCACATAGTTCGGGATTGCTGTGACAGATATTTAGTATTATTTAGTTTTGTTGTTTTTCCTCTGCCTCAGTTACATTTCAACATGGACCGCGGCCTTATTGGGTCATTTTGGCTTTGAGAACATTTTTCATAATACTCACCTTCCCCTCTTCTTCCCTTCACTTTTCCTTATCACCTCTTCCTCTACCTTCAGCCACACAAGGAAAGAAGAAGAAGCCTGTCCGTCCCTCTCTGTCAGCCCTGCTGCTGCCGCTCTGGGGTTTAACAGGATGGAGGCCAGTTCTGCAGCTGACAGCTGCCTGTGCTGCAGTTCACCTCCAGCTGGATGGATTTGCGCAGCCTCGACTGTTAGTTAGTCAGTTAAATGAAGCCCTGGAGGAGCGCGGAGGAGCGCGGAGGAGCTTGCCTGCAGCGGAGGAACTCCAAGCAGCCAACAGAGGAAAGTTATCTTCCACTCAGCGAGTGGAAAACGGATAGAGATGCTTTCTGCTGTCACCTCTCGGAGAATGCAGGAGCGAGGCAGCACAGAGGACCTGTGTGCATGATTAGACCAAACATTTCAACAGCAGAACATCAGAAACAGATTCCCTCTTGTCAGTTTGGTGACAGGGTTCCAGTGTGATTGGACTCGTATACGCAATTTCACAACATTTTTAATCTTGTGTGAAAAATTTGATAAAAACAATCAGTCACTAAGTATATCCAAGAGCAATAACTCTCTCCCTAATTTTTACAGCCGTTTCTGCATCACCTCATATTGTCTTGAACAGGTAAACCAGCCATTTCAAAGAGATATAAGTTTGATAAAGCATAACTTTGTTTTATGCACGTGTTATTGAAAGCATACACACACGTTAAATACTTCATACATGAGAACAAATAAATGTGTCGAGGTGAAGTTAAGTTAATATACCCTGGCTTGGTACGATGTTATAAGGAGGCTACAATTATCAGAACAATATGAAGATTCAGGCAAGGAAGATTCATTTTTGTATCTGTTTTATTATTATACTTGTTTTATTACATAATTTTTAGGACATTGTAATGTTGTGTAAAGTGACTTTGAGTACCATGAAAAGCGCTATATAAATTAAATGCAAAAAAACCCAGCTTAAATTAGCGAGATGATTGGCATCAGGCTAACTCTGTTTCTCCACGGCAGATCCGTGCTGAAACGGTCTCGTTAATTCTAACCAGACCTTAGTCATCTGGATAAATGCACGTGTCCGCTCCTCTTCAGAAATGATAATAATCGACCACTGACACCACGATGTTCTAACAGTACAATGGCAAATAAACTCAGAGGAACCTTTTTTTTCTCTCTGCTGAGAAGCAGGAGATGATCATGAAGGCATATGAGGAAGTCAATACCTTAATCATTCACAGCAAACGCGTTGCAAAAATATTTGCAACGTTAATGCAGCGTTTTTGGTGTGAACGCAGCTTATCACCGCCCCCGCTGTGAGACAAGCGTCGCAAATATATCAGACAAGTTCAATGCGTCAGTGTTGGGAAAATGTATCAGCTAATTTTAAGTGCTTCATCATCCAAATCAATCAGATTATATGTATTTAAATGTGCCTGCTGGCAGTAGTATACAAATAAATATATACTTATGAGGATAAATGTACTGTATGTGCAATACATTTACAATATGTGTATACTCATGTAGGTGTAGATTACCATATAACTAGAAGTTTGAATATGTGTATGGGCGGATCAGTATGTTTGTATTATTCATAATCAGAAATTCAATCAATTGAAGCAGTGAAAAGAAATTGTTTGTGATTCTCTGTATTCTTATCACGATCACCTTAATCATTTTCTACAATAATGATATGTATGGTGTACTAATAACACTGTCATATAATTATGAATGCTTTTAACACATCACACATAAGTTTCTTAAGCGCTAAATAAACTTAAGAACAGCATGGCATGCAACGACTGATAGTCTATGTCTGTGAAACGGGCAATGGGCGTGTGTTGATCAATGTCCGCAGGTTGAGAAGCTCTCGTAAATAAGTGACCTGTTGGCCTTTGGGCCTGTTAAATCTCCCCAAATACCACAAGTGTGTTTTCTTTGAGTGTGAAGCATTGAGATGAAGAGCTGTAGAAATGTTAGAGGGAAATAATACTCCTTACATCCACAAAAAAGGGAACCTTAAATTGGCAGTTTGAGAACATATATATATATATATATATATATATATATATATATATATATATATATATATATTTCCCCCGGCTCTACACACCAGTCTCCGCCATATCCTACAGTCTGCCATCGTGGTACATAATGCTATGGACAGTTTCTAGCTGGAGTCAGTCAGATCCAGGCATTTTTCTGCATTCTGTATAATCTTGTATTTTCCTACATCTCAGTTGCACCTCTCCAGTTTTTTTTCTCCCAGCCAACAGCTCGGCTCTCACTGCCACCGCAGTCCCTGGACCAGATCTCAAGAAACCTTTTCTCAAATATAGCTGTGAACTTTTGCTAACCTCTGCCTTGAGAACTGGGTCCAGAATCCACTCTCCACAGCAGTATAATGTAAATTCCCCTGAATAATAACCACGAAAGCTGTGAAACCATCACACTCTCGTGCACACAACGTATTTCCTCCCTGATTACGTTTGTGTTTGACGTATTACAAATACGTTGATTAAACTCGTATACATTGATTAAACACATATACGTTGATTATACCCATATTTTTGTTTTATTGTTTTTCCGTTTGACGTATTAAAAATATGTTTCTAATCGTGTGTTTGTGTTATTGCTTTCTTGCTTTCCCACTGAATTTAAGCATATTTGTATTTCTAAACTCTGGGGAGGAAAAGAAAAGTGGCGGAAGCCGGTAACGGGGCCGGTCTGACGACTGCTTGGCCTCCGGTGTAAGGCTCGTAACGGCCTCCGTCGCGCCGAGTCGGGTCATCTCTGAGTCGGGTCATCTCTGAGTCGGGTTGTTTGGGAATGCAGCCCAAAGTGGGTGATAAACTCCATCTACTGCAGTAAACCACTGCAGTCAACTCAGCAGACACTCGGATTTCCATGGTCAAATCAGCTGCAGCAGGCCGCCCTTTTCTTTTCCTCCGCAGAGAAATTCAAATATGCATTAATTCAGTGGGAAAGCAAGAAAACAATAACACAAACACAGGATTAGAAATTTGTAATACGTCAAACACAAACGTAAAAAAAAAAAAAGTGTATAATCAACGTATACGTGTTTAATCAACGTATTTGTAATACGTCAAACACAAACGTAATCCGGGAGGAAATACGTTTCTGGTCAAACGTAATTGAGATTGCGTTTTAGTTCTGGGGGAACGTAATTTTTAGGAGACAGGGTTGTCCGGAGAGGTTGTGAGGAGATATACACGTCTATAAAATGTTAGGTTTCTATGTGAAAACATGTGGAGCTAACATTAGCAGAGTACGTTAGCACATCATTAACAAGCACTTCTATGATATGCTTTCTATACTGATGATATACTGAATGTCTACACATGCTCCGTTAGCTTTGTAATGATTGTAACAGAAGACGATGAAATTGAGGAACATCACAGTTCCTTAATTTATTCTGTCTGGATCTCCCGGTGATGTCATGTTCACGTTCACACTGTCATCTGTAACTTTAGCTTCTATCTTTATCTCTTTAACTTGTTTTCACTGTTGAATCAGTTCAACATACTGAATATAATCTGCAAACCCATATTGTCTGCGTTTTTTAGGAAATCACGTTTTCCATCAAAGATTATATAATATTTATTGAAGGAGTGCAGCTAGTGACTAGTTAGAGTGTGGACTCCATGGTAAGCAGCAGCAGGGGTCGGGGCTTATTCAAATGTTAATCAGAGTGTCTAAAATCACCATAATAATGCAGTAAAGTGAAGTAATCTGTTGCATTTTTGCACTTTATTTATTGTTAATTTCCTAAATTAATACGTGCTGCTAATTGGTTGTATATATTGAGTTTTGTAGTATATATTGAGTATTTTCATTCCGATATTGGTTCTATGTAACCTTGGTTGCTACTGTGAGAAACACATTTTCCCTTGTGGATGAATAAAGTATCAATCAATCCATCCATCCATCCATCCATCTCCACAGCATGAAGTGGACCAGCAACCTCCTTTTCCCCCCTCCAGAATCTCCTTAGAAAACAGTTCTGACTGACGGCCCTGATGGCAGCCGGCAACAATGTTGACTTAACAACTGGACGATCATGATTACTCCATCATCATCATCATCATCATCATCCCGAGATGACTAAATCAGCTGTCGCTCGTCTTCACTCTGCAACTTTAAACAGAAGTGTCACTTTATTGACATAATTTATATGGATAAAGAGCTCTCTTACAGTTTTCCCCCTGGCTGGAATGAATCGCACACACACACACACACACACACACACACACACACACACACACACACACACACACACACACCAGTCTCACCTCTAATTTCCCATTTTCATCCTGCAATGCCTTTGAATTATTCATGCGATGGCCTCACTGTGGGGAGGAAGTGAAAAGTGGAAATAAAGTGAGCGGGAAAGAAGAAGCGGTAAAGAAGCGGTAGAAGAAGACGGAAAAAGAGAATCCAGAGGTGATAAAAAAACAGTGGAAACAAAGAATAAAAAATTTAAAAAATGAGATAGCAGGGGAGGAGAAAACAGACAGGAAGCAACTGAGAGAAAATGAAGGTGGAGATTCAAGGTAGGAAGAGGAGAAAAGACCAGATGAATAGAGGACAGTCGGGAAGAGATAAACAGGAGATAAACAAGAGGTGATGGAGAGTAGCGGCCGACCACGACCGGGAGATATCAGGAAACAGTTTTCAGGTAGATCAGACGTCCTCTGGAGTGGATGAATAAAACAGACACGTCTGTCAGCTCATAAATTGCTTCAAATTAGCAGAGCTTTCATTCAGCATATGCCCGCTTAAACTGAAAAAGAAAAGGATGGGGAAGGAGGTGGAGAGCAGGGGGAGATAGATTTACTTCCCTGTTTTCTTTTTCTTTCCCTCCTGACGGTCCACATGATTCTCTCCACCAACTGTACGCGAGCCGGAGGACTCGTGGCTCTAAACTGAGTTCTGTCTGAATATTCATCGGCCTCATTTGCATAGCCCGCAGATGGCGAAAACAGATGCTCGTTGCGGCAAGTGTCAGTTTAAAAAAAAAAGGTGCTTTCATGACAAAACAAATAAAGCTATACAGGAGGATGGAGCGACTCGAAGCCTCCTGGCAGAGCTGCCAAGTGTGTGTGTGTGTGTGTGTGTCAAGACAGTTTTCGAAAGAGAAACTTTTAAGCATTAGTGTGTGTGCATAGTGCCCAATCCATATACGTGCAGTGTGTGTGTAGTATGGCTATTGTATGTGCAATATAGGCATAATAAACATAACGGAAGTTTTTTTATTTGCACCAATTACCGAGAATAACATCGACATTCTTCTCGTAAAAGCGCTGCGTCTGGAAAAACACACGTTTATAGAACACGGTGTTGGCCCTGGGAGAAAGTTTAACATTACAATTTTGATATCCCACGAAGCTTTGTTGCAGCAAAATGGCAGCTAGGGGAGAGGCTCTAACCCGCGGGAGTCGGGGGTCATTTTCTCGATTTTACATAATTTCTTAAGTTCACCTTTTTAAAGTCACTTACATATGATAGATACCCATGTGTTTTACATCTAAAATTGCAGAACATTCTCAGCTCTCTATATAATGAGGCACCATTGACATAAGACCCAAGTGTAAAGTGATAATATTGCCCTAAATTGACAATGAAAATGTTCATATTGATTGTGAAAACATAGCTTTACTCATGTGGTCAAACTGTTTTGGTGCTAGAAATTGTTTTACCAAAGGTCTTAGGTTCACAAAAGCAGTGTAATATATGAATAAAATGGAAGATACAGGTAAATAATGGTCTAAAAACAAAGTGCTCTGTGGCTGCTGTTGTGGCCGGCCGGTGGTGGAGATCGGTTTGCAGGGAGAGACGGACTGGGAGTCTGCATGTTGTCCACTGGACCCTGGCTGCTGTGACTTCTCTCTGTAAAATAAATTCACTACTAGTCAGTATATAGTGACAATATTTGATTTGCACCATTCAGTCTTAGATACGTAAAAGAACATCCGGCGGCACAAGTTACGAGCTAAAGTTGCTAAGCTAAGCTAACGTCAACAAACTAATTTAGTTACAGTCTTACAAAAACGTCACTGAGATCCAACACTACTAGTGGTCCTAAGTTCACTGAAAGAAAGTTAACGGTGATAGTGACAATATTTGATTTGCACCGTTCAGTCTTCGATACGTAAAAGAACATGTGGCACAAGTTACGAGCTAAAGTTGCTAAGCTAACGTCAACAAATGTTAGTTACAGTCTTGCAAACTCATGATGGAGATCCAACACTACTAGTAGTACTATGTTAACTGAAAGAAAGTTAACGGTGATAGGGACAAAAGTTGATTATGCACCGTTCAGTCTTAGCCATGCAAGACAACATCCAACACTGCAGGAGCTATCTCATTGTTAGCTACCGTTAGCCTCCTCCTGCTAGCTTCCTGTTAGCAGCAGTGCTAGCTGGCTACAGGTCACGTTACAAACATAAATATGCTATTGCAAAGTTCAGTAAATACACTTACCCATCCCAAATGGATCCCTTTTAATGGCGTTGTCCTCTTCATCGAATCATCAGGGTGCTGAAGTTCCGCCATCCACTCCAAAATAGCTTTGCTCAGGGTGAACTCTTAGCTGGGCCTCTTCTCTCCTGACTCTCATTGAAGGTCTGGATGCGTCATCCGACACGTTTAGATGCTCAGATCTCGCTGTAAATCTCATAGGATCTCGCGGGAAGAAGGCAGCGGAAGCGGAAATTATACAGAAACTTTGAGATTTTTTTTTTTGTGTGCAGAATTATCACAATGAAATTAATATTTTCAAAACGTCAGTATCGTATAGCGCGGACTCGCGCTGGAAGATCTCTAAGGGCTAAGGTGTAAACGGTGTTTCTTGAGCTGGAGACAACAGCCTCTGGACCCTTTAACATTTTATCTGGCAAGACAGGGAGAAAACGGGCAAATACCATGAAGGTCGAACTGGACCGAGGACCCTTCCAGCGTCTAAGCCGATCAGAGTTAAAGGCCTAAGGGCCGACAGAGACGAGGCTGAGCTGTGTAGAAACACTTGTTCTCCGCTTATGTGTTCCCATCTGACCCATCAACGGTTATCTCAGAGACTCATTGTGAGAGAGAAGAGAAAGCAAAAATGGAGAAAAAACAAAAAGGCGGTGCAGAAAAACTGAGGGAAAAGAAGAAAAAAAGCTCTCGCAACTGATGCTGCTGAGAGCAGAAATATAATAAACATGTTTGCTGCTGCGGGGGCCGGCAGCGGTGGTGTAACCTCCGGCTCCGGGGCTTTGGCTTTTGGCCTGTGCCTCTCAGGAGGTGTCGGACAGTGAAAGTGAGGCTCCCGCTGCCATGGTGGCACAGTGTCATGAAGTGGAGCTTCTAATGAGCACCAAGACACGTCTGGTATGAACGAACTCACTTTACTGGTGAACTGCAGTATTACAACTGTTAAAGCATTGAGAACGCGCTCTTGCACCCGTCATGTATATATTTTCCACACGTAACGTTCAACATTAGTTAGCGTCAACAAGCACGTATCATTGTACTTTCTGCCTTCAAAGTAAAAGCACTTCCTGTTTCCATGCTCTTCACAATAAGAGTAAATAATGTAATAAAACAACGCGGATTGTGGTGGGTCAGTCTGGACCAAAAAGTCCAGGGCCGAATTTTTGTCCCAGTCCAGGCCTGCTAAGCACCTGTGTCGACTTGTGTGATTGTGTGGCGCCATCCATCCCCACTATGTTAACATACTAATACTAATAATATAAACCAAGAAACCCTCAAAAAACACCCATATTGGCTGCAACAATTCTGTTCAGAAGGAAAGTATTTGCTGCTTTGAGTGTGTATAGCATGTGGTATACACAGTAAAAAGTTTAGGATTCAGCATTCATTATATGGAAAAGCATTCGGTGATGACAAAGTAAACGTTTCATAAGTAAACCTTCTGCTCATTCAGCTTCTGTGAAGAAAAACAATGCATACATGAGAGTTGGTGACTTTAAAATATCAGGACAATCGCAGCACAGCACTCCAGAGCGTGCACGCACACGCACACGCACACACACACACACACACACACACACACACACACAGAAAATGCTTCCTGCAGAACAATTCATTTGCCACACCACAGTTTCCTGCACTGCACTGCTGGTCATGAGTGATTTTACACGCTCTCTCTCTCTCTCTCTCTCTCTCTCTCTCTCTCTCTCTCTCTCTCTCTCTCTCTCTCTCTCTCTCTCTCTTTCTCTTTGGTTCATCTTGTCTCTTTTCTCTCTCCTTGTTTTTCATTTAATTCAATCTCTTTGCAGCATTTTTTCTGTGTTTGCTCCCTCTCCATATCCCCTATATTCCCCACGTTTTGTTCTTTTGCGGTTATTGAAGCTGGAATCTCCCAACTGGTAACAACAAGTAAACTTTGTAAACACGAGTTTTGTTCATCTTGTAGCCCCACCCCTAAAGCATTCCCTGCTTTATGGTCTGTTTGACTCTAAATGAACATAATGCTGTATTGAAGAAGACTTGAAACTAGAGATTGAGACATAAACTCATGTTTACAATGTTTACTGAGGGAATAAATCGAGAGAAGTAGAGTAATTTTCTATAGACTTCTATACAACCAGAGGAGTCACCCCCTAGTGGTCAGTAGAGAGAAAGCAGCTTTAACACAAAGCATATACTTCTATACAACCAGAGGAGTCGCCCCCTGGTGGTCAGAAGAGAGAATGCAGCTTTAACACATAAAGCATATGTTCACCTCCTACACTCGCGTCTCCTTGTAGACGTGAGGAGAGAAGGCGAGGAAAGGAGTTAAGGAGGCTTTTGATTACCATAATGCAAAGCACCCTCTTACTCTTGTTACCACTGCAGAGCATGGAGGTTGGAGTTATGACCTACATACGTTTCCAACTTTTGTCTTTTGATTAATTCGGCACACATCTTTCAGCAGTCTTCTCTTCTGTTTTGATAACTGCCCTCAAATAACTCCCCTTTTCTACTAAATAACTTTCCCTCTTTCTCTCCACTTTTTTCCCGCACTCTCCTGGTTCTTCAGCAGCCCGACTCTTCCCGTAACACCTCTGCGGCGTGTAGGTTCTTCCGAATATTAATTAAACACCCTCATGTGTCATCAGCCCCTCTGGTGAGCAGATCGCTCTTTAATTGGACCTGACAAACGTTGGGGTGGAAGACACACACACACACACACACACACACACACACACACACACACACACACACACACACACCAGTGCACTGTGTGTGTGTGTAACGGCACAGGTGTGTATGAGGCTGGGGAGGTGTGGTTGGGGATAAAGTCAATGTTTTTTTCAGCCAGTGTATGTGCTGGTCATTGTGTGTGTGTGTGTCTCTGTGTGTGTGTGGGGGTGTGGGTGTGTGCGGTTTCAATGAGATTCCGGTTCTTGCATGCATGGTGTGTCACAGCGCAGATCCTTCAAGGTGTTGCTCTGTGCACCCTCCATCTCATTCTCTGTCAATACGCCTATTTTTTTTACAAGAATTTTATAATTGTGGTTTCGGGAATGAGGGTAAATCAACGCGCCTTTTGATAATATCTCATAGTTGGCACCATTCACAGCAAAGAAGGAAACTGTGAAACCTGCACGCATATTATATTGCATCTAAAATAACAAAAGTGTATTATCTTCGTAACATTTTTTACCTG
This sequence comes from Taurulus bubalis, assembly GCF_910589615.1. Classification (NCBI taxonomy): domain Eukaryota; kingdom Metazoa; phylum Chordata; class Actinopteri; order Perciformes; family Cottidae; genus Taurulus; species Taurulus bubalis. The sequence continues at coordinate 24,135,162 of NC_136590.1, read as the reverse complement.
TTTAATTAATCCAAAACCTGCTGCTTTTCCTCAAAAATTCCCAAATCAAACTTTTGCGAAAGATAAGTAACAGCAACAGGAAAAACGTTTGCATCTGTTCAGTTTAAATGGATTTATCACATATGAAACTGCAAACCTGTTGCTTCCCCTCGAGCTAGAAAAGTTAGAGGCGATCCATAAATCTGCTGGTAGCTTTTACTCTGCCAGTCGACTGTCCCATCTGTTCACATCTAACAGTATATCTATAATAAAGTATGGCGTACTACAACGCCCACCAAGAGGTGAAATAACATTGTAAATACAACCTCTTCAAATAGCAGCAGAATTCAAAGTAAGAGCAGCTTGTCTGTTTAGTTTTACCAGGGCTGGCTCTAGCCCTTTGGTTGCCCTAGGCGAGATTGAGTTTTGCCCCCCCCCCCCCCCCTTACACATAAATTCCCCCCCACTTCACCTCTCTTACCTCCCCTCTTCTTCCTTTTTTCGTTTTCGTCCCTGTGCTCCAGATGGTTTAGACTTCTGCATTTTCAGACCGCACAAACGTTTTTTTTTTTTAGATGTGAAGTGTTTTGGCCTATGAGCGTTAAGATGTTTACAACGCCCGTTTCTCAATATGCGTGTCTTTCTGTACTTGATGGGAAAACTCACAGCTGAATCGTCCCTGCTCGCGGGATCTAGCGCTCCCCCACCCCCCCCCCCCCCCCCCCGGTCGCGTGGTTGCGAATTGTTCAGACACAGTGCTGAAATGTGCGCTGTGAGGGCAAAGCCCTTCAAATGCTCACTGCCGATAAACGGGTTGGGGCCGCCCGCCCGGCTGCCCTAGGCAGTCGCCTAGTTCGCCTATAGCAATCGCCGGCCCTGAGTTTTACCATAATTAAAAAATAAAGATCTAAACTTCAAAAGATCTAAGCTTGAACACAAGCGAAAAATCAGCGGTTGGACACTTTTTGCAGCGTGGTGCAGTCCGCTAGACATATTTGTTCTGGGTTCGGGGATTTGGCCATCCTTCCACTTACGCCAGCCAACTGAGCTGCAGAGCCGAGGCAGCAGCATGAAGCCCAGAATACAGCTTTGCCAACATTTCCCTCCACCAGTCGCTTCCCTGCGCAGCCTCCTCTCGGTTTCCTACTGTCCCGCACCGCGCAGCGCGCCAACTTTTTGGGGCAACACGCTTCTATCTTCTTACGAAGGTGCGGCAGTGTTGCAGGTTTGACTGACTTTTCCTTCACATTTCTTTATTACAGAACTTGTCCGTCAGCGACTGCAAACACAAAGCATGTACCTGAGCTGTGGAGACTCATCCACCAGGGCTGCTGGCACCATGACAACCTGGAGTATTTTTCATAATTGGATCTTTTCTCTGGGTTTGATTTGAGGACAGACAACAGAAGATTTCCACTCCAGTCCTCCACTACTTGAGGACAAAGCCCTCATCTTTCGGCTTTGAAAGCAGACAACTGTGAATATGAGAGAGAGAGAGAGACAGAGAGAGAGAGAGAGAAAGAGATGAGAGAAAAAGGTTATCAGTGCACATGGTGAGGAGTAGGTGTCTGCAGGTCACATCACATCGATTTTAGACTATAAAGCAACAAAAAAGAACATTGGAAAACACACTTTAACTGTGTTGATACAATTGCTGGGTGTAGTTTGGGAGAAAGAAAATAGTTCATAAAACTATCCACAACCAGCTCTCTGGAATATCTTGAGTTGCTGGCTCATGATTATTGGAAAGAGTAGTTGCTGTTGACTGTTTTTCCAAAATGTATTTTATTTGGAGCTTTGAGCGCCAAAAAAGCGAATGACATCTAAGTCGGAGAGAAAGGCCGAGAATCTAGATCGATAAATAGCACGACGGGCAAGAGGAAAAATATGTATGTGTGGTATTTTTCAGGCCGTTTAGAAGGACGACTTCACACAAAAACAGACTGCATCGCAATCTGTGGAGCAACACGTAGTTGACTGACAGAGTTTTCACACTGAAAATATAATGAAGGTCAGAACCTGAGACGGCGTACCTCAAGTGTTTGGCCTTTTAGAGCGTTGGTATCAGCTCTGCCATCTATGAGACAAGATATCATGGAAATCATCACAAACACGAGTGTAACTTGTGAGGAATGCATTTCATTCTAAATAATTACCCTGCATTAAACTTATTTTTTATGTTTATTATTGTATGGTTTTGTATATATGTGTTTTTATGTATATATGTGTGCATGTATGCCACATATCCACTTTTTGTCCTGTTCTTCACTGTCACTCAGGGATTTCTTATTGCATATCTCGAAAATCAATAAAAATTGGATCACAAAACGAAAAGTATACCTGCAATGAGCCGCTTATAAAATGTACTAAAAACTACCCAAAATGCTTGTTGTTGTGAAGACAATGGAGGAGACGCTTCAGTTCTGTAAAGGGTTCATTGCATTGTTGGAATATGGTCAAAAACAGTACGAGTATCACACTGTCTTGTTAATGCAATAATAAATGGCCTTTATTTTACTCGGCAATATGTATTTGAAATGGTTTTGCAAGCAACATGGGTCTTCATCAAGGTCATTTACAGAAATAAATGACATATTTATTTATTTAAATACAAATTGCTTTTGCTGTTTGTTTAGAGTTTTAAGACATTAAGTAAAAAAAAAAGTGTAACGTTATTTTATGATAAATATTTAATCAGCCTGCTTAGTGACTGTTAAACTGTAACGGCATCGGCCCTGACCTGGTCAGAACTTAGTGGGAGCGCCTACTCCTTATGCCAGCCGTGTAAGGAGGGCCCATTTTAGAACCCTGAGGTTTCCCTCTCAGTTTGAGTGCGATTACAATTTATAGAGACAATGACGGATGTTAAAAACCCCATTCGTTCGTTTTTTCCCCGTGGTCTACCTGTACTATTGAGCCATGTGATCCACCGAACAGTTTCCTCTAATAGGAAAGGAACATGAACCGTTTTACACACAGTGTAGTCTGGAAACGAGGCAGGATCGTGCTGGATTGTGTTCCCTGGTCAATGGCCTCGGCCTGGTTACTTTCTTCGTCTCGAAAAACCAGGAAGTTATCTTATTCCATTAAACAGAAGTTCCCATTGAGTAGAGTTCTACACTCTTGTCCCTAGGGCCGCCTAGGGTGGGGCAGTGCAAGAGAGAGCCAGAAACAGGCACAGTCAGATTGTATAAATGAAAACAAAAGTTTATTATTCCATTTCCCCGGTAGTTGCTTTTAAATCGACTGTGGCTAAGTGGTTAGCATGCCTGTCTTTCAATCAGAGGGTTGGTGTTTCGTGCCCCGGCCCCGGCTCTGCTAGTCCATGTCGTTGTGTCCTTGAGCAAGACACTTAACCCCTAATTGCTCACCGTTGCTGTGTCTACGGTGTATAGAGAGCAAAAATGTAAGTCGCTTTGGATAAAAGCATCAGCTAAATGAAATGTAATGTAAAAAACAAAGTCAAAAAACAAAGAAAGCGTCCCAGGGGGAGAAAGTTGTTATCAAACAAACAAAACTCAACACGGTATAGTCCAATGGATAGTGTCCTCCTCTTCCTGGGAGCCCTTTCTCCTCCAAGCCGGTGGCAATCCTCCTGCTCTCCCATCTGTCCTTTATAAAGCCTCCCAGCCCTGCCTCAATTAGGGGCCTTAACCCTTTGGGGGCGGGGCCCGCGTCGATGCGTAAAACCAGGTGTTTAAGTTTTTAATAAAATGATATCTTAGCAATAATACGTCACAGAGATATGGTTTCAAATCTGGCGGATATGGTTTCCACTTCCGCGTCTGAGCATCTAAACATGGACGTGTCTTACGACGCATGCAAAGCTTCAGTGTGAGTCAGAAGATGCCAAGCAAAGAGTCCTGAGCAAAGCTATATTGGAGGGGACAGACGGCGCAGCTTCAGTGCCTGTAGGATTCGCTAACAAGCAGCTAGCCGGAGCTTATGGGCCAGATAGCTGGCTACAACGTTTCTGTGAGACTGAACGGTGAGTAATCAATTGTTGCCCCTATCACTATTAACTTTCGTGATTATCTTAGCAATAGAAGATCTTTGACGTGTCGAGTCTTGGCCAATCAGCGTTAAGATGTCTACAGCGGCTTCATTTCCCTCCCAACAGTTTTTTAATGGGAAGCTAGTCAGCTTGCTAACACGTTAGCTAACGTTGTTGGAGAGACAGCGAGTGAGGTTACTGGCAGCGGAGAGTCCATGGCAGCGTGTGACGTCAGCCAGGAGAGCGGCGACTCAGAGGCACTGCAGATCTACCTACCGACACCTCACTACATATAAGTTCTACCTACCGACACCTCACTACATATAAGGAGAGGACAATGGAGATTTTATCCAACTTTTATTGTAATAAAAAAACGAAATGAGTTTCCTCCGTAGGGTGGCCGGGCTACTGTTTATATTTAAGGGTTTAAGAGCTACGTGTAGGAAAAAGTGTATCCTCTAGTTAATTATAATCTATATATTTATGCGGTTATAATCGCTGTCACACAGAGAGAGATATGCATGTTCAGGTTTACTGGTGGAAACATTATTCAGTGTTCTAGACTAACAGTGACGTCTCCTCAAAGTAAAGTGGTATAACAGTATGACATAATATGGTCAAATAAAAAGGCTGGTACATTATACATATTATGGCATATAAGTGTAATATTATGAAGTGAAATGTAGTAGTAGCAAAACAATATTCAGTATAGTATAGCAGTATTGCATATTGTAAGTATTACGTTTACAAAATATATATATATACACACACACACTACCGTTCAAAAGTTTGGGGTCACTTAGAAATTTCCTTATTTTTCAAAGAAAAGCACTGTTTTTTAGATAACATTAAATTAATCAGTAATACACTATATATTGTTAATGTGGTAAATGACTATTCTAGGTGGAAACATCTGGTTGTTAATGAAATATCTACACAGGTGTTTAAAGGCCCATTTCCAGCAACTATCACTCAGTGTTCTAATGGTACATTGTGTTTGCTCATCGCATAGAAGACTAATGGATGATTAGAAAACTCTTGTGCAATTATGTTAGCACAACTTAAAACAGTTTTGCTGGTGAGAGAAGCTTTACAACTGGCTTTCCTATGCATAGCATCACATTTGTGGGTTCCATTATACTTTCAAAATGGCCAGAAAAAGAGAACTTTCATGTGAAACTCGCCAGTCTATTCTTGTTCTTAGAAATGAAGACTATTCCATTCGAGAAATTGCGAAGAAACTGAACATTTGTCTGGGTGACCCTAAACTTTTGAGCGGTAGTGTGTGTGTGTATGTATATACAGTATAGGTACACTTGGGTATTGACAAAAGAAGAATTAAAACCCATAATGATCATAGTTTGTCAGCTTCTCGACGAGTGCCGCTGTTCGGCACTGACTCGCCTGTCACTGCCCTCCCCACCCCTCACCGCCCCGCTGGTGTCACCTTTTTCACCTCTCATGAGTTTGCAGGTCTGACTGTAAATGTTAGACCCAGTGACAGGCTGGCATGAAATGGCTTGCATAATACTTAATAAGGAGGCCATAATAATGTTTGACTCATGGCTGAAGTTAAGTTTCTCCAGCTCTCCCCAGGTTGGCAAAAAATGCATCAGATTGATAATTTAAAGTATGGAATATTTACATTTTTGCCCCCGGACCCACCTAGAGGGGTAATATCGTTCTCACCTTTTTCACCCCTGACCCGTTTTCATGCCTGCTGGGGTGAAGACAATTGAACAACGCCTCTCGATCATGCCATTTCTTTAGGAGGTTAATATGGTATATTTGCTCACCTTTCCTCTTCCCCGGTTGCCGTACTTTATAATTGACTTTGTGAGAATACAACAGGTCAAAGAGTGAGAAACCAGTAGAAGCCTGAGGAACTTCTCTTACCGCAAACAGAAGGTATGGTAGCAGCTGGTCCCAGTTTCTTCCGTCTTTGTCGATGGCCTTCCTCAGCATGGCTTTCAGGGTCTTGTTAAACCTCTCCACTAACCCATCTGTCTGGGGGTGGTACACCGAGGTTCTCACTTGTTTCACGGGCAAAAGCGCACACAACTCCTTGGTGACTCTGGACATAAAGGGGGTCCCTTGGTTGGCAAGAATCTCCTTTGGAATCCCTACCCGGCTGCTGAAGAGGAACAGTTCTTTTGCTATTTGTTTAGCATTTGCCTTTCGTAGCCCTTTAAGCCCTAGCCCTAACCCAAACCCTAATAACCCTAACCCTATTTATTGTTTGAGTTGTGTTTAGAGGTTGTACATCGGGATTATATATTATTGTAGCCCTGATTTTTATGTTTAATTTGATATCTAACATGTATTTTCTTAGGGGGGGGGGGGAGGGATTTATACCATGATTTTTTCTTGATTTTCCTGATATAAGCTTCCGGTAAACGGGTGGCGTAGTCCACTATGACCAAGATGTACTGGTGTCCCCGGGCACTCTTGGGCAGTGGACCCACAATAGCCATGCCCACCCTTTCAAAGGGGGTTTCGATGATGGGCAAAGGTAAGTGGGTTTTGGCGCGGTGATCTGGCAATCTGGACAACTGCGGCAGTAGTTCTCTACCTCTTTGTAGACCCCTGGCCAAAAAACCCTCTGTAACACCCTCTCTTTAGTTTTCTCTACACCCAAGTGAGCTCCCAGCAAGTGTGTGTGGGCTAACTGCAGAACTGTGGGGCGGTGAGGTCATGGCACCAGTAGTTGCTCAACATCTAGGTCCTTATTTCTTGTTACCTGATACAAGAGGCCATTTTTCACTGAAAAATTAGGGTAGGAAAGAGTCAACCGGGTTCCCACCAACGTTCCCTCTTGGACCTGGACATTTCTTAAGGCATTTACCAGGGTGGGGTCCTGGATCTGCGCTGTTCCATATTGTCCTTTAAGGGGCGGAATTTCCTGACGGCCACCAGAGACATCCTCGTCCGATTACGCTCTGCTAGATGCTTCGGCCGGAAACTGGGGGGTAAAGGCAGGGATTGGCAACGTTAACCCATGATTTATTTATTCCATTAATTGTTTGACTTACGTTTCCGTGGCTCCCGACTGAGCGTCTTTAGGGCTTCCCTCCACAGCATCCGGAAGGCCGGGCAGTCACGCCCAAATCAGGACTGGGACTGGAAGGGCCCTGATTACTCCTACCTCAACATTAAACGTGCCCTTAGTTGTGGTCAGTTTCACTATGGTGGTTGGATACTCTCGGGTGTCTCCATGGACACAAACCACAGGGACGGGCTCGCCTTGAGCCGGGGACGAGGCCTCCAAGACTGCCTCCTGGACTAGGGTCCAGGCACTTCCCGAATCGAACAAGGCTTCTACGTCCCGTTGAAACTACAGGTCGATACTTCAAAATGCGACTTAGGAGCAGTTTTGCTACAGGGAGAGAAACCAGTTGCATAAGCATCCAAGACGCTGAATGAGACCGAAGAAAATCACGGTCAAATTGAAAAAGAGCTGTACGCAGTGCTCTTTGGATGCAGACACTTTCATCAATATCTGCACGGACGACAGGTGATCGTCAGACCACAAACCGCTAGAGTCAATCATGCAGAAACCCTTGGCAGCAGCACCGCCACGCATACAGCGCATGATGCTGCAACTACAAAGGTACGACATTACCATTACACACAAAACACCAGAATTGGAAAACAAATCCCGGTCACAGACACACTATCCTGAAAGCCGATTGAGTGCAATGTTAACTCTTTAAGTGAAGGCATGAATTTACAAATCCATACGGTGATCAGCAGTGCATCATTGAGTGATCGCAAAATGGCAGAAATCAAAGCCGCCACAGCACAAGATGAGCAACTCTCAATGTTGAGACAAGTTATCCAAGCAGGATGGCCTGAGTCAAACAAACGATGTCCGTCTGCTGTCGCTGAGTATTGGAATCATCGAGACGAGTTATCAGAGACAAACGGGACCCTGCTCAAAGGTGAACAAATCATTGTGCCTCACTCACTCAGAGCTGAAATGCTTTCATGCATACACACAGGACACTTAGGGATGGAAAAGTGTAAGCATCGAGCAAGAGACGTATTGTTTTGGCCCGGAATGTGCAAACAGATAGAGGCACTAATAGGATCTTGCAGCATCTACCTTGAGCGACGCAGCTCCAATGCAAAGAAACCAATGCTCTCACATCCTATCCCAGAACGATCTTGGCAAACAGTAGCCACAGACTTGTTTACATGGCACAGTACTGACTATATAGTTCTTGTTGACTATTATAGCAGGTACTTTCAGGTAGAGAAAATCACCAACCTCACATCTGCAACTGTCATAAAAAAGCTGAAATCCATGTTCGCCAGATTTTGAATACCTCAGACAGTAATCAGTGACAATGGACCTTGTTACAGTTCACAAGAGTTCAGAGATTCTAGCTTCCTCTCCTTCTTTCGTATGCTGCCTCACTGACCAATCACAGCGCATATTAATGGTCACGCTGGGCCACTGACCAATCATACATCCACACCATTTTGCAGGCCCTGCACGTCAAAGAATACACCCAGCTTGTCAAACTAAAGATCTGATTTGTTGAAGTCCATGACAATCAACCACAGCGTCCACTCTCCGTGTACTTTAATCTGCAGTGGCCTGCTTAAACTGCTTTGCTGACATAGAGATACCGGAGAAAAAAATCTGATTGGGGGAAAGCTTCTCCTTAAAAATAAGCTGCAATGCTGCATGCAGAGCAACAGAGGAAGACAGGAGCTGTGCAATGAGAAAATAAGCTAATAGGGAGAAAAAAAATTATAATACATGTAGTGTATTTGTGAAAAACAATGTGATTGTAAAATAGCTATAACTTTGTGATTCTGTTTAGGCCATTAGTGAAGGCATAGCAGGCCCTGACGGCCCACCACTGCATTTGTTTATACACTGTGTGAAGGACTTATTGGAGTCCTTAGAGCCACAATGAAGCATCACGGCTGGCTTTCAATATGAAACCACATCAACACAACGCCGCAAATTATCCAGTGTTATTTCCGAGGTGTTGATTTTTCATTAGCGGTATATTTTTTTCTCCCGTCGCAATTGTTTGGCGATGACAAGTGTGGATCGGAGTGTTGTTTGTCCTCTCGCTGATGAAGCGGCTCTGAGCTCAGCTGATGAAAACCATCAAGAGCTTGGAAGGGTTGTGAATGTAGATAAACACTGACACAGTGTTGACTTCCACGCTTTTGGAGCTAAATCAACACGAGATGATTCAGCAAAAATATATAGAAGACGAACGATGAAGGCGGAGCGAAAACAACAGGGAAATGCATCAGATGCAACCTTTTGGTTTCTGGTGCTGAGGACACGAACTGGCAACACAACAATAAAAGTGTTTTTATTGTTTGTGACCCATCCATCTCACCCTTCCCACTCACCAATGTTTGTCTTTTTGGAAATCATAAAGTATACCAACAAAAAAATCATAAAGTGACTTGCTCTGACTGTCAAGTGGATGCATTTAAATGTCTGTGTGCACCCCGAAAAATTGTCCATGTTACAGAACACAAAACAAAAGATTTCCTCTTGTGACTATTTCACAACCAGCCGTGACATCATGCTGAGTAATAAGCTTAATAAACTCAATTAATCAATTGAGCGTGTAGTAAATGCTGAAAGCAACATCCTCAGATCCTCTTCAGGTCAAAGAAGGAGACAATTTCATTACTCCGGTACAAACTTTGGCCTTGAAAAGAGACGCTGTCTGTGTGTCTGTCTGTCTGTCTGCCGAGCTGGAGACGACGTGTCAACTCCTCTTTCTTGGCTCGCCGTGACAGCCAGCGGCTAACGACCTGGAAGGATGCTCGGCCCCTCTGCACCTTCAACTTGGACGAGTGCACACCTCGGCTCAGGTTGGTGTGTGTGTGTGTGTGTGTGTGTGTGTGTGTGTGTGTGTGTGTGTGTGTGTGTGTGTGTGTGTGTGAGATAGCGGCCTGGGGACCTTTTCTACGGCGCTGAGGGAGTCCCAGTGCATCTGGACCTGTGGTCCTCCCTGCTAGCAGAGTAATTAGGACAGGACATGCTGACCAGTAGAAGCCTCAGCTGGTACCACTGGCAGAACAAGGATGGATGAAATTATCCACCTGGATGCTTCATATGGAATTTGTATTCCTCCCTCTGTGTAGTTTGGTGATCTAAGAGTAAAAGTTGGGTTTTTGACCCATTTTAAGGACAAACTGAATGTCACAACTGGCCATTGTGGAGGTTTTCTCCTGCTTTTGTTATATTTGAGGAATGCTCTTCTCAAAGGTCATCATCAATAAGTCATTATAGAAACAAGTCCTCGGTAAAGCACAAAGATTTCATTTCATTTATTTGTTCACGTCTCTCAGTGATCCATTGAGGGCCGACCCTCATTTAGAATGAGTGAAGTCAGATTCGCTCTACAAAACCGGAGTTTGCCACCTTGTTCCAATCCAGTATCATTGTGATGTGAGGTGATAGCTCACCAATAAGGGCTTGATATATCAGTATTTATTACACCTCTCTGACAAGGAAGTCAACTTTTTCATTCAGGTTACAGTGATGAGTACTAAAAAAAACATCTGCATTAAATAAAAGTGCAGAAAGACAAACAGTATTCAAGGACTTAGGAGTAGAGGCAGAGTCGTGTCTTCAAATCACATTACTATTATCCACCTAACTACAACACACAGGGAAGTCAGGTCTATTTTTATATAGACTTTTTTGCAGATTGCCTCACTCAGTGAACAGGTGTGCATCATTAGTGTTTTTGAGCCACGAGGGACCGGAGAAGTTAATGGAAGAAAAGGTGAAACTCATCTGCAGTAGACGACCATTTTATTAAAAGTCAAAGGGCCTCGGTGTGTACTTGTGTACGCTGGAGCTAAAATTAAAAGTATCCCTGTGTTCTTTTAATTACTGAACCTATTCAGCTCACACTGGGCCTCCTGCTGGTTCCAGTTGAACTGAAGCTAAAGCTGATCTCTGGTGGGATGATCTCTACTGTGAGACTTTTTCTATGTTTGCTCTTTTCCAGCTTCTTTGTTTTTCGACGGCATTTCTGGTCATAAAACCAGAAATACGGTTGTTGCATTGCTCACCAGCCTTTTTAAAAGTGTATCTATTGTGTGCCAAACAATGTATTCAGCCTCTGGGAAAAAAGCACCAAAGCAAAGTGTTTGCTTGGTGCATGACTGTAATTAGTCACTACAACATTTTATGTCCTCTGACTGTTACTCTCACTTTTTATTTCCTGCTGTATGACATCACTCCTTTTTATATGAAGACAGAACCATAACGCAGTTTCCTTTTTGCTTAAATATGGAATCATATCGTGACCGGGGATGTAATAAATATCCACTTCAGTAAATCACACATAAACCAATTAAGGCACGGGACAGAGTAAACACCGTTCATTGTCCGGGAGTCGGCTCCTTGGGCATCCGCCTACCGGCTGAGAAATGTGATTTGGGAGGCATTATTTCAGTGTTTTGTCATCGATTCTCATGATTGATCCTCCGCCTCCGCCGCCGCCCCCCCCAACTCTCTTCCTCTTGATTTAAAACCAATTATGTGATGATGATCTCGTGCAGAAGGTCATTGGGAGTGTTGGTTGGAAGAGCGGAGGGAGCGGGATCTCTCTCTCTCTCTCTCTCTCTCTCTCTCTCTCTCTCTCTCTCTCTCTCTCTCTCTCTCTCTCTCTCTCTCTCTCTCTCTCTGTGTAGAGCGTGTGCGAGCTGAGAGCAGGTGGTGGGGACAAGAGCGTGTGCATCTTTTTCGTGATTTCACTCTATTAATGTTATACTTTTCACACAGTTTATTAATCACATAGTAGTTTTATAGTTTGGTGTTTGGTGTATTTAGTGTTTTGTTTTTTTCTTCAGCGGTGTGGTGCGGGTAGCTGGGCTAGCACCATGGCTGCCCCGTGCTACAAACGTTTGACATGGAAACACCGGGTGAAGGTCTGTGCCACGTTCCCCCGCAGCGTGGAGGAGGTCGGCCTCGCTGTGGGGGAAAGGGTTTCGCCACAACGGTGTGGTGTCGGCCACAGTGGCGTGGTATCGGCCGCTCGTATGAACAGTGCCGTAGTGGTGTTTCTGGACCGGGTGGAGAAGGTGAACTCTGTCGGGGGCGAATGAGTGACTGATGAGAGTGCGGAGGATGGGTGTGTGTCTGACAGCAGTGATGTCGCTGTTCTTAGCAGCAGCCAAAAAAGTAAAATGCTCACACTGGACAAACTAAAAACGTTTTTGGCAAAAACCAAGAACCAGCAGGTGAAGGTGGGCGACCATTTCCCAGACCTCGGTCTTTTTATCACCTCGGCCAGGCTCCACATGAGCCAGAGGGGGAGCCTGGCCTCACAGAGCAGGAGGGTTTTAGATTAAAGAAACTCGTAATCAAAGCAAGGCGTCTACAAAACACTGATAGAAAAGGGCAATTCTGGAAAGATGTTTTAGGTCTTTGTTTTATTGGTTGGTTCTTATTTTTACTCTATCCACCATGGATGTTTTTAAAGTAGGGCTTTTAAATGTAAATGGTGGCAGAGACGTCCGGAAGAGAACATCTATCTATGAAACTTCCAAAATGAAAAAGATGGACGTTCTCTTTTTACAGGAAACGCACAGTGATTGTAACAACGAGTCTGACTGGAGGAGGGAGTGGGAAGGGGAAGTCGTTTTAAGCCACAACACCTCCCTTAGCGCAGGAGTGGGCTTCCTCTTCTCATGGGCTTTTAAACCCAACATAATGGAGGTCCAGTATTTTATCGAGGGGAGGCTTCTTTTAGTCAAAGCTCATTTCAACACATTTTCTGCTGTTTTAACGTGTATGTTCCAACATCCGGCGCAGAGAGGAAGCAGTTTTTACATAGTGAATGAAGTTTTAAATGGCTGCTCAACGGAGAATTTTTTATTCTTGGGGGGGGGTTTAACTGCACAGAGAATGCAGTCTTAGATCGTAATCACACAGAGCCTCATCCAGCCTCACAGCCCGCCTTGAAGCAGCTGGTCTGCTCTCACGACCTGGTGGACGTGTGGAGGAGGATGCACCCAGACTCCAGACAGTACACCTGGTCCCACCTCAGAGAGAGCAGGGTCTCCTCAGCTAGGCTAGATCATATTTATTGTTTTAAGCAACATTTTAGCTCCTTTAGGAGTTGTGCTATTATGCCGGCTGGTTTTAGTGATCAATCTCTTGTCTTGTCTCGTGTTTTTATCAGAAACATCTTACCCAGAAGTGCTTATTGGCATTTTAATTCTGTTTTAACATTTGATAAGAGTTTTAGAGAGGTTTTTATTTATTTCTGGGGTGCTTTTAGACAGAGGAAGGGTGATTTTAGTAGTCTTAAGCAGTGGTGGGATCACAAATCAGAGCTGACGGACCCGGGCCAGATACGAGGGCGAGCTGTGAGCTTTTATCAACAGTTGTACTCCACTGAATACCAGGAAGAGCCAGCTCTCCTGGAGGGTTTCTGCGGGGGACTACCCCAGGTCTCCGCAGAGACTAACTCACAGCTCGACGCCCCCCTCCAGATGCAGGAGCTGCTGACTGCCCTGCAGGGCATGCAGGGTGTAACTGTTGCCACTATGTTAGTTTAATATTTTGTAACGGTTTTCCATTTTCGTTTATTTTGTATTTGTATATAGCATCACTGGGTGACTGCAGAAAAGACTTTTATTTTGAAGCATCAGCTGAGCTGCGAGATAGAGCTCACGGGTTTTTCTAGGGGTACCTGAACACACCATACCGGTGTGCTCACTGTGCGGTGAAGTCCCGGTAGCGGCGGGCTCCTGGCATCGATGGGCTCACAGTGGAGTTTTATAATGAGTGTCTGGCCTCGGGTTCCATGCCAGTGTTCTGCAGGAGGGCAGTCCTCGCCAACTCTCTGCACTGGTTGTTGAGAGAACCACTGGTCAATGGAGCCAGGCTGGACGTCAGCGACCACACCACACACGGCCTGACAGCGGCGCTGACCCAGTCTGGAACCCTGACTCTGCAGCAGCTGGTGGATGCACTGACCGACACCCAGGCCCTGGGCTCTCTGCTGGGGCTGCAGTCTCTCCGAGCGGCGGGGAGGATACTGGGGCTCTGGTCCCAGAGGCTAACGCAGAAAGACCGACACCTCCTGATGGGCAGCCAGACCAGAAGCAACACCGCAGACCCTTACCCGGGCATCATCCTGAGCCCAGGCCTGGGAGAGAAGGCCGGTCCCCTTCTGAGAGTCGCACACACTGCAAAACTGACTATATACGAAGCAGACAAAGAGACTCTCTACCGCAACTGTGTGAAGTGCATCCACCAGACCGGACTGAGCGGCAGACAACCCACTGTGTGGGCAAAGAAGTGGGGACAAGATGGCCCCAGCCCGCAGTGGAGGCTCCTATACAAAGCCCCCCTCAAAAAACGGACAGGCGACCTCCAGTGGAGGATCCTCCACGGTGCCGTCGCTACGAACGCTTTTATCTCTGTTCTTAACCCAGCTGTTTTTAGCGGATGCCCATTTTGCGGAGTATGTGAGACAGTTTACCACGTTTTTACTGAGTGTAAGAGACTCACCAGTCTCTTCTCTCATTTAACATCTTTTACACGCTACGGCATTGTTTTTACTGAGAAGATTTTTATTATGGGAGCGGGCTACAACAAAAGTTTTAAAAACAAGTGGCAGCTCCTCAATTTCGTCTCAGGCCAGCCTAAACTGGCGATTTACACAAGCAGAAAGAGGCAGGTCGAAAATGGGGATGGGCAGGAAGCGGCGGCAGTGTGGAGGCCAAACCTCCGGTCAAGACTCTGGCTCGAGTTTTGTTTTTATCAGAGATAATCGGAGATGTGACACCACATCTCTGACCTTGAGTCGTTCATAGAGCGGTGGTGTTTTAAGAACACACTGTGCAAGGTGTCGGACGGTCAACTCTCATTTACAAATTGTTTAACTGACTGATGGTGTTTTAAAAAAAGGGAAACGGTAGAACAAGGATTCTATTGTATTTATTGTTATTTATTACATTAACACTGATTATATTTGTAAAACTTTGAAAATATATAAATAAAGTGTTTTTGTAAAAATAAAAATCTCTCTCCAACTTTTTCCACATCCTTTCCTATCCATTTCCCTCCGCTCGTTTCTACCTCAACCAGAACACCCTTTCAGGTTATCAATCAGTGCATGTGTGTCTGTCACAATCTGCCACAGAGTCAATATTATGTTTTTTTTGTCTCCTACATTTAAATAAAAATCAGTGGCGGGCCGTCAGGGCCTGCTAAGCCTTCTCTGCTGGCCTAAACAGAATCACAAAGTTATAGCTATTTTATAATTTATATTGTTTTTCACAAATACACTACATTTATTATAATTATTTTTCCCTATTAGCTTATTTTCTCATTGACCAGCCCCTGTCTTGTCTGGTGCTCGCTGGTGCAGCTTGACGCTGCTTAAGCGCTCTGCTTAGCGCTCTGCTTAGCGCTCTTGTCCAATCAGATTTCACCTCTGTTCTCTCATTTCAGTGGAAGTTAATGTCTGGCAGACGTTACAACCAGCTGCTGCAGATTGCTGAGAATCTGGAGTTTCTAGCACAGATGTTCTATTATTTCCAAAATTGTTTGTTCTGACATGACATCTTAAGCTTGCTCTCACCAATTGTCGAAGGAATGACAAAGCATTTGGGTTAATTTTGCATTCAATAAGAGCGGCTTTGCTGCTTGCTGCTTTTAGCATGTCACTTGTACACCGTGTGGTCTGTCAACACATCTGTGTGAATGTGCGACACTCTGAATAAGTTACGTAGCATACAATGTGCAAGACACTGGCGGGTCTTGAAACCAGAAGGCCGGTGTCCCAAAATGTTTTTATTATTAGCTATGTTTGTGTCACATTTTCTTGGTAAGTTGTTTCCGTATGTATTTTACTTAGTTTACGTACTTATGTGGATGATGATGATAATTCTAAAACTAAGTTGTTTTGTTTCACGGTAACAAAGTGGCATTAAGTGACGAGTGAGGATGACATTTTAACTTTGTGGGAACTACCAGCATCAACACCTGAAGGTAAACTGCTTAAGAACAGTATTTGCTATGAAGAAATCTGTCAAATTCATAAAATCTCTCTTAAAACGTATTTTTTTGTAATGCTTCCCATCATATCTAGAAAAGAAAAAAAAAAATGCACTTTATTAATCCCCTTGGGGAAATTCTTCTCTGCATTTGACCCATCCCTGGATAGGGAGCAGTGGGCAGCCCTGTGAGGCGCCCAGGGAGCAGTTAGGGGTTCAGTGTCTTGCTCAGGGACACGTGAGCTATGGGGGGACTGGGGATCGAGCCGGCTACCTTGTGGTTGCAGGACGACCACTCATCCCCCTGAGCTACAGCCACATACTTGTAATTTAAATGATGTTTGACAAGCTTCACATGTTGTAGCTTTACGCTGACTCCTAAGTGCACCACACATCCATCCGCATGGTCATCATTTTTGTAATTTTATAGAATAAATCCTTAAATGCTTGACAGTTGTCCTGACATGCGAGTTACATGGCTGATGCTCTAAATCAAGTTGAGTTCTGCCATTCCACATATGGCTCCAGAAAAGTTAGCGCCTACAACTCACAGGAGATCATCTTCTTATGGAGGTTCTGCCACGAGGGGTCAATTACCGAGAGTTAGCAGCATCAGGTATTAAAGCATTCCCTTTCTTCAGATGGAATACGTCCCTCCGCTTCCGCGTTGGTCCGACATCAAGCTCTCGACTCCCCCTCGGTCTTGTGTTTCCGACAGATGTATTGAACCACCGAGCTCTCGAGGATCAAAGCGCTCGTTTTCTTTTATGTCGTTTTTTTTTCCTGCAAAAAAAACAACCTGACTTTAGAAGAGCTCCTCACCGCTGGAAGTGGAGATAATTTACTCTACATGCTGCTTTCTTCAGCCGATTATGTTGCCTGCTTTTGTATTCATTGTCATGATTTTATGCCGCCTTCATGTCCGGAAAAATACATTTTTACATGCATGCATCCCTTTTTTTTTGCTGAGCATGCACATAGTCTGGTTTCAGAATCCTAGAAAAGCCTTTATCCTGGTTTTAAATGACTCATCTCCCACAATATTAAATAAATTCCAGACTAACTAAACTGCACCCTCAATTGTGTTTCAAGGGAAACTTTTTACAGTTATAAATTTAAACAAAACCAAACAAAAAACTACTTTGTTAGGTTTTTCGTACAAAACTACCTCATAAAAAACATCATGTGGATTGTGAATGTGACACTCGATACCTTCTGAGCCCCAGAGCCCCCAAAAATGGGGTCTCATCCCTTCGTCGAGCCCTTCGTCGATCTCCCAAGCCCAACCAGGGCCCTGTTCCTCGTACCTGGCTTACTGAGTTAGCGGGCTAATTGTCAGGATAAGATGACATAGGTCTGGCTTTTCTGTTTCTCGAAGCAAGCTTAGATAAATCACCAGAGCAACACAGCCAGAAATGTAAACCTGCTCCTGGGCAGGCTAACTGAAATTCACTGGATAAGCTGGCCACTCCCACCGGACAAAAAAGGCAGCTCACTTCCTCATTGATGAAGGAGCGATATTAGTTTTATAAGGAGAGAGTTCTTCCAGATCGCCAAGATCCGTCCTCACATTATCCTGCAGTGGGTGTCCTGCAGCACGGGAGCCCCACAAGGAACCGTTCAGGCTCTATTCCTCTTCTCGATATACACCTCGGACTTCAACCACAACTCTGCAAACTGCCACTGCAAAGGTTCTCTGACGCAATCGTCGGCCTCATTTCCGCCGATGATGACAGGGAATACAGAGAACTAAATCAGGACTTTTTAGGATGGTGCCAGCGAAACCGCCTCCAGATCCACTCCAGTAAAACCAAGGAGCTGGTGGTGGACTTCCGCCGGGGTAAACGCTCTCCTCCGGTACCGGTGAGCATCCAGGGACTGGACATTGAGATCGTCAAATCTTATAAGTACCTGGGTGTTCACTTGAACAACAAACTGGACTGGTCTGATCATGTACACGCACTTTATAAAAAGGGACAGAGCAGACTCTTTCTGCTGAGGAGACTGAAGTCTTTTGGGGTGCAGGGAGCACTCCTGAAGACCTTTTTTGACTCTGTGGTGGCATCAGCCAGCTTTTATGGAGTGGTCTTCTGGAGCAGCAGCATCACTGCAGCTGACAGGAGAAGACTGGACAAGCTGGTAAAGAAGGCCAGCAGCGTGCTGGGGCGTCCTCTGGATACCGTGGAGGTGGTGGGGGACAGGAGGATGATGACGAAGCTCTCGTCCATGATGAACCACGCATCCCACCCCATGCAGGACACTCTGTCAGCGCTGCACAGCTCCTTCAGTCACCGGCTGATTCATCCCCGGTGTCTGAGGGAGAGATACCGCAAGTCTTTTCTTCCCGCTGCGGTCAGGCTGCACAACACACTGAGCTCCCAGTAGACCACTTTGACAATCGAACACTTGAACTGAACTTGGTCACTTTAGCATTCACCTGGTGCAATATTACGTGCAATACATTACAGTACTTTTTTAATATATACTTTTCTATTCAGTCTGTATATTAATATTCTTCTCTACTGTTTTACTGCTTATTTATATTTATTTATATTACTTGTTTACTATTTTATTATTCTTTTATTCACTGTGAGCAATGCTGCTGTAATCCTGTAATTTCCCCACTGAGGGACGAATAAAGGATTATCTTATCTTATCTTATTTTATCATGACTTCCTGTACGCGGCGCAATAGATTCTGCCGGCAAGGAATCATTTATTTACGAGAGCTTCTCGAGCCGCAGACATTGATCACCACAGGCGCAGCCGATCGCTCGTCTCACAGACATAGACTATCACCCGCTGCATGCCGTGCTGTTCTTAAGTTTATTTAGCGCTTAAGAAACTTATGGATATGTTGAAAGCACTCATAATTATATGACAGTGTTATTAGTACACTATACATATCATTATTGTAGAACATGATTAAGGTGATCGTGATAAGAATACAGAGAATCACACATATTTTCACTGCTTCAATTGATTGAAATTCTGATTATGAATAATACATACATACTGATCTGCCCCTACACATATTCAAACTCCTAGTTATATGGTAATCTACACATACATGTATATACATATAGTAAATGATTCATATGCGCATACAGTACATATATCCTCATAAGTATATATTTATTCGTAAATATAATCTGATTGATTTGGGTGATGAAGCACTTCAAATTTGCCGATACATTTTCCCAACACCGACGCATTTAACTTGTCTCATATACACTCACCTAAAGGATTATTAGGAACACCATACTAATACTGTGTTTGACCCCCTTTCGCCTTCAGAACTGCCTTAATTATATGTGGCATTCATTCAACAAGGTGCTGAAAGCATTCTTTAGAAATGTCGGCGCATATTGATAGGATAGCATCTTGCAGTTGATGGAGATTCGTGGGATGCACATCCAGGGCACGAAGCTCCCGTTCCACCACATCCCAAAGATGCTCTATTGGGTTGAGATCTGGTGACTGTGGGGGCCATTTTAGTACAGTGAAGTCATTGTCATGTTCAAGAAACCAATTAGAAATGATTGGAGCTTTGTGACATGGTGCATTATCCTGCTGGAAGTAGCCATCAGAGGATGGGTACATGGTGGCCATAAAGGGATGGACATGGTCAGAAACAATGCTCAGGTAGGCCGTGGCATTTAAACGATGCCCAATTGGCACTAAGGGGCCTAAAGTGTTCCAAGAAAACATCCCCCACACCATTACACCACCAGCCTGCACAGTGGTAACAAGGCATGATAGATCCATGTTCTCATTCTGTTTACGTCAAATTCTGACTCTACCATCTGAATGTCTCAACAGAAATCGAGACTCATCAGACCAGGCAACATTTTTCCAGTCTTCAACTGTCCAATTTTGGTGAGCTCTTGCAAATTGTAGCCTCTTTTTCCTATTTGTAGTGGAGATGAGTGGTACCCGGTGGGGTCTTCTGCTGTTGTAGCCCATCCGCCTCAAGGTTGTGCGCGTTGTGGCTTCACACATGCTTTGCTGCATACCTCGGTTGTAACGAGTGGTTATTTCAGTCAAAGTTGCTTTTCTATCAGCTTGAATCAGTCGGCCCATTCTCCTCTGACCTCTAGCATCAACAAGGCATTTTCGACCACAGGACTACCGCATACTGGATGTTTTTCCCTTTTCACACCATTCTTTGTAAACCCTAGCAATGGTTGTGCGTGAAAATCCCAGTAACTGAGCAGATTGTGAAATACTCAGACCAGCCCGTCTGGCACCAACAACCATGCCACGCCCAAAATTGCTTAAATCACCTTTCTTTCCCATTCTGACATTCAGTTTGGAGTTCAGGAGATTGTCTTGACCAGGACCACACCCCTAAATGCATTGAAGCAACTGCCATGTGATTGGTTGATTAGATAATTGCATTAATGAGAAATTGAACAGGTGTTCCTAATAATCCTTTAGGTGAGTGTATTTGCAACGCTTATGTCTCGCAGCGGGGGCGATGTTAAAGTTGCGTTCACGGCAACAATGTTGCAAAAACTTTGGAATATTCGCAACGCGTTTGCTGTGAATGATTACGGTATTGACTTCCTCATATGCCTTCATGATCATCTCCTGCTTCTCAGAAGAGGATTAAAAAGAGGTTCCTTTGAGTTTATTTGCCATTGTACTGTTAGAACATCTTGGTGTCAGTGCTCGATTATTATTCCTTCTGAAGAGGAGCGGGGACGCGCATTTATCCAGATGACTGACGGGGGGCTAGAATTAACGAGACCGTTTCAGCGCGGATCAGCCGTGAAGAAACCCAGATAGCCTGATGTCAGTCATCTCGCTAATTTAAGATGGAGATTAGGACATTTGCTTGACTTTGTTTAGCCAGGTACGAGAAACAGGGCCCTGTAGTGTTATCGTGCAGGGTGTTGAAACTCTGGACTAAACACCGAGTTAAACCACAATCAATGAAGACAGTCGTAGTAAGTTTTCCCTCAATCATTGCTGGTGAAAACTGCAAACAAAGACAATACAAACATTCAGTGTACATACGTAAACATAACATTTCACAGTAGAAAATATAAATATACATTGCATCTTTATTAGGGTTGCAAAATTCCAGGAATATTCAAAGTTGGAAACTTTCCACAGGAATTAACAGGAATAAACTGGAAATGTTGGGGTAATTTAACTGTATTTACCTTGTCATAAGCAGACATGCATGCACACATTTATAATAATTTAAAAATGACATTTTTGAACTTTATTCTTTCATCGAACAACAAAAACATGAATGTTGAATAAAAAAGGTGTATTCCCTATGATCACCACCCCCCAACCCAATTTTTTGGTTTGCAGGCTATAATTGACCCTGTGAAAGGGTTTTTTACTATCTTTATTGGGGGAGTTTTTCCTGATCCGATGTGAGGTCCCGACAGGGATGTCATGTGTACAGATTGTAAAGCCCTCCGAGGCAAACTTGTATTTGTGATGTTGGGCTATATAAAATAAACTGAATTTAATTGAAATCTCTGTCTGCAATACCGCTCTTGGCCTCTACGCAACTCGGCGCTCTCACACTTGCCAGGCATAGGGCTGAAATGTTCAGACGCAACACTGATGACAAAGACGTTCAAAAACAACAGAATGTTTTATGTTTCTGGCAGACAATGTTCCCAACCTGCTGCATTCAGGGTCCAGCTGAGCTAAGCGTGCATAGTCTTGTTCTCAACTACATTTAAGTTCCCTGTTATATGCTTTTGCAAAAAACTTAGGCAAATTTTTTTTTTGCCAAAATTCCCATGGAAACTTTCCGGAAATTTACCGGAAAATTTCCGCCCCTTTGCAACCCTAATCTTTATACATTTACAGCACTCACGACTTTGCCTCTACGATGCCTCCCCATGGATGGAAGTGATGTCATAACATGACACAAACAGGAAAATCATGTTACCAATAACTATGTCTTGAAATAAATCCCATTAATTAAACAAAAATGAAATAGAAAATGTCGTAAAGGCAACACACTCCCCGTCTGACCTTTGTGAGGTCACTACAACTTGCAGCATAGAGAAACATTCCACTCTTGATCAGTCCTTGTGTAGAAGTAAAACAATCTCCGTAATTGGTCTAAGAAAGGTCTTTACAGTGCCTTAGTTAGTTGTTTTCACCTCAATCTTTCTTACATGTTCATCCTTTCCAGGGAACGTGGTGATAATCCTTGCCATAGGCCAGCAATTGCGGCAATTCTGCTTGTCTCTGAGCAGAACGAGATCAATTTGAAGGTTTCTACGGGCCAATGTCTGTGTTGTAAGGAAGTATTCACGGCTCCAAACTACTTGGCAAGAGCCTGGACTTGTCTCCACTGCTTTGTGTACAGGCCCATGTCTGAGAAGTCTCCAAGTGGAGGTGGAACTCCTGTGTTTTGTGTAAGGAGTATTGACGGCGAGAGTATGAAGGGTGCGTCAGGATCCGTAGACACAGGTACGAGAGGTCGTGCATTAATGATGGCTGTGACCTCTGCCATTAGTGTGCAGAGCACTTCATGGGTCAGCTGAGTGTTTTGCTGAAGAAACATTGAATTGAGGATTCTTCTGGCAATGCCAATCATGCGTTCCCAAGAACCTCCCATATGAGAAGCATGTGGTGAGTTGAATACCCAGCTGCACCCCTGCTTGCTGATGTACATCAAGCTCATCTTTGATGAGATCATCCATGGTTTCTTTTTCAAGGTTCGTTGAAGGGGTGCAAACCGGTTGACGACCTGCACCCTGTTGTGATTCTTTAAATGACAGTGGGGCAACCCAACTGCTTGTGTTGTCTCTGTAGACGTTTGTGTCCATTATCTTTAAGAAGATGAGATCTTCTATTGATGGAGCCAATTGGTTGCGTTACCACCTGGCTCGAGGCTGGTAACAAAGGGAGACCACAACTTGACCTCCAAACAAGCCCTATTTTATTGTAGGTCCAAACATTTAATGAAAACAAAACATGCAACCAACACACAACCAGGCTGGTGCAGCAGCTCCTGCTGCGTGAGAGAGAGAGACAAGAGATAGAAAAGAGAACGACACTCCCATTTGTGCCAACTTTTAAGCCCTCCCGGAGGCGGCCTGTCCCAACTACTCCCACCAGGAAGCCAATCTTCAGGTGCAGAGTAGGACCCCCACCCCCCTTAAAATTGCCCCCGCCGGCGATTTTGCCGGCATCACCAGCAAGCCTCTCAAACCGACGCGGGGGTCGCCTGTCCATAGGCCGCCACCAGTCGGTGGGGTGGCGGCGTTCTCCCTGGGGCCTAAAGCCTTCGCCGTCCGGTTTGCAACCCATTCTCCTCATGCCCGCACCATCCTTCTTCAGCGGGAATGGAACCTGGATCTCCTTCTTCCCTTATTGGGACTCCTTTTTCGGCTGCGGTTTTTCCTGTCACGTTCAGATCACTGCAGACTGGCACAGGGAAAACACGCACAGGAAACACAAACAGATTTTTCTTTTCTGACGTCAGAGAACTGGACTCACCCGTGGTCCCACTCATAGCCTGTGTCACAGCACAGGAAAGATGCACTGCAGAAGGCGTCATGGTGTTCTGTGACCCTACCTGGAAGGGTAGAGTCTTCACCGACACATCAGGCCACACCCGACTGCCAGCCAGGTCATTCCCTAATATGACCTGTAGGCAGCGAAAGTCTCACTCCCATGACCTTGTCACCTTGCACCAGATCTAAGACCAACGTCAAATGATGCTTTGGCGCAGAAAAGACTGTCAAATCCATCCCTCGGGACGCAGTACTGGAACCAGTGTCTGTTTCCGCAGAGAAATTCAGCAAAATAAATGACTCTAGAGCCCCTGAATCTCTTAAAATCTTAACTGGCACTTTTGTCTCACTTCCTACCAGTGAAACATAACCGTCTGACACAAACGCAGCATAACCAGGGTCAATCGCCTGATGAATTGAGGAACGCGTTAGCTCTTCCTCCACCCCTTGCTCCTCCATCACTGACTCTACTGAAGGCTTCGTGTGTGTGTGTGTGCCCACACGGCAGCCATGACACAATCTCTTTCTTCCCCACGCAAAGACACAGCAGCCCCGGTTGACTTTGCTGGTAAAAACCCAGGTTTTAACTCCGGACACTCATTTCGCCAGTGTCCCTTGCCAAAACAATAATTACAGACCCGATTGGGGTCCATTCTACCCCGGTCTGTTTTAACTGAAAATGTATCTGCCCCTTCTGACCACAACTTACTGGTGTTAACTTCCCCCATACTCTCATGAAAATCAAGCGCTCCATGACCACGGCTCTCACCAAAAAAATCTTCATGCGTTAAGACAAACTCATCTGCCAATCTAGCCAAATCTGTAATCTTGCTTACCTCCTTCTCCTAAATGTAGGTAACCACACGGTCAGGCAGAGCATTTTTTAACTGTTCAAGCAAGATCAACTCCTCAAGGTCCTCCTTTGTATCTACCTTTGAAGCAGCACACCAGCGATTAAAATGAGTTGTTAAATCACGAGCAAACTCTACGTGAGACTTCTCTTTTGAGTGATCTGAAGCTTCTGGTACCAATTCATATACCCTAAGCACAGCAGCCCTAACCAACTGGTAGCTACCAGTATCAGCAACACTCAAGGCTGAAAAAGCCTCCTGGGCCTTGCCAGTGAGCACACACTGCATCAAGAGAGTACGCTCAGCATCTGACCACTTCCGAGCATCTGCTAAGCGTTCGAACAAAACAAAGAAGATGTCAGGGTCCCCTTCATTAAACTTTGGAACCAACCTTAAGTTAACAGAAACATCAAATGATAACACCGGCTCTCCATTGGGCGGGTCAGCCTTAATTTTCCCTTCACTTATAAGCTCCAGCTTATATCGCTCCAACTCTAACGGTTGTTTTATCTGAACATGGGCTAATTCAGCCTCCCGAAGATGTGCCTCTTGCTTTAATTTAGCCTCCTGAAGATTTGCCTTTTGCTTTAATTTAGCCTCCTGAAGATGTGCCGCTTGTCTTAACCTTGCTAACTCCACAGCTTTCTTATGTTCCTGAACATGGGCTAACTCAGCCTCCTGAAGATGTGCCTCTTGTCTTAACCTTGCTAACTCCACAGCATTCCTATGTTCCTCTTGCATGAGTTGTTGTTGCTGCTCGAACGACAAACCAACTCCAAGTCCAGTCACAACGGGAGCCATTTTGGGAACTTTCCCTGAGTCAATCATGACAGGCAACACTTTTTCCTCCAACAAGTGAGCCTTCAAGGTGGCCAACACTTCCTCCTTATTTAACTTTTTAGTAATCTCAATACTGTAGTGGTCTGCCATCTTCCTGAGCTGATCCTTTTTGTAAGAATTAAGCAAATCCTCATCTGGAGACAGGAAAAAGGAATCAGCTCAACTGCAACCAACCAACTAGTACCAAGCTTTTCCCAACAAAATGGTTGACAGGCTGTTTTTAAATAAGGAACCCAACTTCTCTGACTAACTGCCTAACCAGGTCTAGCTGAGTAACTCATCCCTAGTCTTCATGCAAGTTAGTGGCAGGATGAATTAAGCACAAAACCCATTAACCCGGTTAACCTTCAGCAAGCTGAAAGTCATGGAAGTGCCCCCGAGCAACTGCTCTAACCACTTACTGCACCAAAATAACAAACAAACAAAACAAAGGGTCAATGAGAGACAGCTGGTGCCCCTCATTGTGTATGCCTATCAGGACAAGGGTTCCAAATTACTCACCAGCCTGTACCACCACAGCAGGTCAGAAACACACGCTAACCAACAGACCTGTGCGGAAAACTCCCTTTAACATGATCCCGGACGAGTCCCTATTTGTTACCACCTGGCTTGAGGCTGGTAACAAAAAGGGAGCCCAGAACTTGATCTCCAAACAAACCCTATTTTTTTGTAGGTCCAAACATTTAATGAAAACAAAACATGCAACCAACACACGACAAGGCTGGTGCAGCAGCTCCTGCTGCGTAAGAGAGAGAGAGAAGAGAGAGAAAAGAGAACGACACTCCCATTTGTGCCGCCCTTTAAGCCCTCCCGGAGGCGGCCTGTCCCAGCTCCTCCCACCAGGAAGCCAATCTTCACCCAGGGTCTCAGGTGCAGAGTGGGAGGGTCGTCACAGTTGTCATGTTCAGTTTGGTTGAACACTGCATCCTGCATCTCACCTAGCATTCTCTTTGTTGTCTTGGCAGGCTGGTTAGCACTCTGCTGTGTCTCCTTGACATGCATGAAGTTTGTGAGTATGAGAATGGTTTGCTCTCCACACTGAAAAGTTTCAAGAACTCCGGTCTAGCTAGTGAGCGGTTACTCTGGTCATCTATAATTACATAGGCTTTCACAGCCATGTCCTTGGAACCCTTTGGATATATCTTTGCTGACCTGGACCACACACTTACGTGCAGTTTGTTCAAACATCGGCCGTGTTAGAATGATCTTCTCCCTCCCCGCCGTTCTCTTGTGATGGTGGACGGGGTTGGAGGTAAGTGAAACTTTGAGGTGACGGACCAGGATGCATGGCTGCATCATGATAGGGGCTATGACATTCTGAGCACTTTATAGAGGCCTTGCAGTCTTAAGCAAGGTGTGAGAATGAAGAACAGCATTTGAAACATATTCCTTTCTCCATATGGAAAGCCTTCCTGAGTTTGTTTCTGAATGTTCTGCATCTTTTGAGCGGATGAGTCATGTCGTGCAATGGGCAGTTCTAGGGTCATCATTGGTTGAAGAAACATCCATTTTGTTTACCGAGATGGGTTTGTTGGTGTTAAAATTCTTGACAATGAATGTATCTAGTTTTGTTGGCGTTATGACGCTACCTTGCTGCATGAAGCTAGCGTTGTTGCGCCTCTTCGCCTCCCGGCACACAAAGTTGCAAAAATACTCAAAGGGAGGGAACCGCCCTTGGTTCTCTTCTTTGTAGCATAACCCAGTAGACATCCACTTGTCCTGAAGTGCAAATGGAAATTTGTCCACGATTGGTCCAACTCCACGTGATGTGTCCAGATACGACAGGCCAGTGATGTAACCTTTTTCTTTAGCGGCTTGGATTTCCATGAGCAAATCTCCAAGTTCACGTGATTTGGTGTGAACCCTTGCTGAAATCCTGGGGACTGCGTCCAACCGCTGGAACAGAGACCTCTCGATTATTTCAGGAGCGGCATAGCACTCACGCAGCCTCTCCCATGCCTTCTGTAAAGCCAGTTTGGGGTTGCTTACGTACACTGAGCGTATTTGTTTCACCCGTTCGCTAGATTCCTTCCCCAGCCATTTATTCATGAGGTCCAATTCTTGGGATGCTGTGAGGTGAACTTCGCCAACGTCATTGTCGAATGAAGAGCACCATGCGCGGTAATTCTCAGGCTTGTCATCAAATTAGTACAGTCCTGAATTGACAAGGTCTCGTCGTGCTAAATACTGTGCCAAAGGTTCTGCCAGAGGTGGTGTACTAGAGGGAGGAATCTGCTGTGGAACATATGACTGTGCACGGACAGGTAGGTTTGGTGTAGCTAAATGCCCGCTCTCAGCTCCTTCAGGCTTTAGCTTGTAGTTGGTAAAGTCTCTTTTGTAGGTGGATACCATGTTACATAGCTGGCACTTGATTCCTCCTGAAATGGAACAGGTACGACTGACAAGAGTGGAGCAGAAGAACGAAGATTGATTTGTGATTGAACATATTCACTGGTACGTTCAATTTTTCTCCTTTCTGATTCAGATCTGCCATTTTCAACTGGAATTCCCTCGGCGTCTTCCAGCACTTGAGCCTCCACCATGGCCACTTCAGCTTCTCCAACTCTGTGTCTGTTCTTACTGTTTCCAACTGAATTTGAGCATCTCTTGTGACTCTTTCTGCTTCCCTAGCAGCCTTTTCCATCTTCAGTTTAGCTTCTTGGGTAGCATATGATGCTCTAATCTTAGCAGCTTCTGCTTTAGTCCGAACGCGAGCCACACTGGGTAATGATGACGCCGTCTTGCTGCTCCTAGTGCTGGATAAAGACGATTTGTCGTTGGCGGCCATCTTGATCCCGTTGAAACATCCAATGCTTGTCTTTTCACTGCAGTATTCTCGTGCAGGGTGTTGAAACTCTGGACTAAACACTGAGTTAAACCACAATCAATGAAGACAGAGTCGTAGTAAGTTTCACCCATTTACTGTAACTCTTTTCCCTCAATCATGCTGGTGAAAACTGCAAACAAAGACAATACAAACATTCAGTGTACATACGTAAACAAAACATTTCACCGTAGAAAATATAAATATACATTGCATCTTTATACATTTACAGCACTCACGACATTGCCTCTACGATGCTTCCCCGTGGATGCGAGTGGATTCTGGAGCATGCGGTCCACTGTCAAATGTTACTCAACCCGAAGTACTGAAACCGGACACCATTTAACCGGAAGTACCGCAACCGGAAGTGACTAAACTGGAAGTCCCACCCCGGAAGTGATGTCATAACATGACACAAACGGGAAAATCATGTTACAAATAGGCTCGTTCGAGATGAGCCAGTTCTGCGCAGAATCGATCGGCGGTGGCGATCGGCGGCGATTGGCGTGCAATGCACGCCGGTTAGATTTGTGTCCGACTTGGTCCCAATTTGCTCTGACGTCATGCACACGTGGTCGACGATACTCTCATGAGACCAAGCCGGCTGTCGATTTCAGAGTCAGGCGGCGCAGTTGCTCTCCAACGACTGCTTGGCCCAGTACATGATGGGAAACGCCTTGCTCTCGCCATATCAGAGAGCTGATTGGCTCTTAAATCTGACAGCAAACGCCACGTGTTGTAGAAAATCCTTATTTTATGTGTAGTTGTAATACTTAACGCTGGATTGTTGACTATTCGTCTCATATTTAATCTTAAAACATATCTTGTGTGGTTGATCATACAATATCGTATTTATATAACACATATCTAAATGAGTTATAATGTATTTCACAGGCAGACAAAAAGAGCAAAAGATGCAGCTACTCATACATTTCTACATAAATATATATTTACAAACACATATGAATAAATCCAAACGTGATCTGTAAACTACAAGTAGACAAAAGTTCGGAACTAACAGGAAGTCATTTTGTCTGTGACTTCCTGTGTATACTTTGAAGGCAGCCTAAAACTGTCCGACTTGATCGCAGTTTATTGACAACGCCTCCTGCTGCGGCCGCCTGCTCTCGTCTGGATTCCAGGCGAGGCGCAGCTCTAACGAACGAGCCTAATAACTATGTCTTGAAATAAACCCCATTAATTAAACAAAAATAAAATAGAAAATGCCGTAAAGGCAACACAATACCACTAACACATATATGAACTTATTATCTATGTTCACAAGGGTGTTCTGTATATTATAGCTTTTTTAATTATTTAAATAGACCTTGGGGTTTAGGAGGTATTTAGTTGAATGCAAACCATTCGCAATTTTTGCCATTAAATTGAGAACAGAACTTTAGAAAAGAAGAAAATAAAATCTCTGACGCAAACGTGGCATGACGGGTCGGACTCCACGAGAAATCCGCCCACTTCACCCAAAGGATGGACACATGCTCTCCAAACTACTGCCCACACTGAAGTGAAACGCACTCTCACACAGAATATGTCCAACTTAATGGCTCCTTATGTCCAGGAAATATCCAATTACGAAACCCATATTGTGCATCACATGTATGCATCCCTTTGGCTTCGCACAAGGATACTTTTACTCTTTTGTTTAGGACTGCATGGTTTGAACAGACTGGAAAATTAAGACTTTCATATCCAGCGCCCACCAGTCATATGGACCTGACCTGCCTTTCCACAGAGGGAAAATAATCTGTAAAGCTTTGTGAGTGTGACGTAAAGTATGGGTGTCACATGTGGATAATCAAACCTGTTTAAAGCAATGCTCTGGCCGAGGATTAGTCTTAATCCACGTCTGTGGAATGAGCCCCGGGCATCGTATGGCATCAGATGAAATTATTGACCTTTTACGTGTTTTTTCGTTTCATGCGTCAAAAGTGGATTACTATGAGCTACTGCTGGACGGTGCATGTGTAGAAAAACATGTGTTCTGGAGGGACATTGTGCATTCACGGCGGTCTCTGTGGAGCATTGGTCGTTTCTTCACATGCTTAATATGACCTTTGTTTAGATTCAGCTGACAAGGGACCCCTTGAGGCCCTCTCTTGCTGGCAAAGGGGGAAAGAGCACAATGTTTTTTAATACCAGAGCTAAAGGATTTGGCCGTCGCCCTCATGGGTTTTTTGCAACCAATGAATAGATGTTACCATTTTTGGAATGTGGAGGAGTGACGTAGAGACGCCGTATACAGCTGTGGTGTCGACCTTTCAATCACCTTGTAGCCCTGACCCTAAAGCACACCCAGCTTTATGGTCTGTTTGACTCTAAATGGACCATCATTTACTAAATGAACATCATGCTGTATTGAAGAAGACTTGAAACTAGAGATTGAGACATAAACTCATGTTTACAATGTTTACTGAGGGAATAAATCAAGAGAGATAGACCAATTGACTTCTATACAACCAGAGGAGTTGCCTCCTGGTGGTCAGGAGAGAGAATACAGCTTTAACACATGAAGCATAGACTTCTATACAACCAGAGAAGTCTCTTCCGGCTGGCCATTAGAGAGAATGCA
Organism: Taurulus bubalis; assembly: GCF_910589615.1. NCBI lineage: Eukaryota > Metazoa > Chordata > Actinopteri > Perciformes > Cottidae > Taurulus > Taurulus bubalis. The sequence goes on along the minus strand of NC_136590.1, from coordinate 24,104,574 downwards.
GCTTTAAGGCACTTCCACATCGACTTCACTCTGCAGAACTAGAGGTTGACTTCCGGGTAGAAGGTAGAAGTTTGGTAATCATCCACTTTTGCAAACCAAAAGACTAAAACTCTCATTTTAAAACACAGAAGGGCAAACAAAAACGCATATAATGACGGGAAAAAATTTAACTTGGTTCTATTGACGGTAGAACAACATCGGTTGAACGGAGCTATTGACAGCTGCAGCGACGCTACAGAGTCATCACTAGGAGGTCTGATGTAAACAAGTCAATAACCATCTTGATAAAAAACACAATCAACTCTCTGGATGGTCCCTGAGGGGCGAATCAGAGCCAGACTAAACACAGACTCCTCATCGTCTTAATGATCTACCGAAGGCTCATTTGATTCTTGAAGAAGCGAGAGGGAGAAATTAAATGAATAATTCACCGTAATAAAAGAAAAGAAATGGATCTTCATTTTACTTTATTGCTGAACCTTTTGGAGAATAGAAGAAGACACTTCATTAAGCTACTGTTTAATAGGCGCATCCGTCTACATCATACATCTGGCTTAATGGCAACATACTACTGTTTATATTGAATGTTGAAATCCCAAGAGGAACCGGACAGTGTTGGATGTGGCATTTAAATCGAATGCTCGCTGCTCTCTGATATTTAGTCTCTTTTAATAGAAAGATGGAATATGCATTACGTTAGAAATGTGCATGTATAGTTACGTTAACCTCAAAAGACAACTTTGGCGAGCATCAAGAATCGCTAATAATAGCTGACATTTGGAAAGTCAGTGCTGTTTCTGTTTAAGAGCCTGGGAACTACTTTCTCCAGGCTTTAATACATTTTTTGGCAAAAGTACCAAATAAACAGCAAAAGGATCCAAAAGCGAGTCAATTGCCAACGACCCCCATGTTAAAATGTGGCATACATACATATGTTTACAGCTGGGTACAGGCGAGATGATTTCCATGTTCATAACAACTTTACAGGGGGTGCATTTTCATATAATTTACCCGTAAAGAATACATCACAGCTTAAAGTTTGACATAGTGAGGGCGTGGCCAACTCAGGTCATTAAGGGTTTGCTCTGTTGTTACTGCCAAGGTCTGGACAGCTCTGATGATACAAAACAGAGTCGTGTGTCTTGTGTGTGATGGGGTTCAGCAACAAACACACGTAAGGGTTAAGGTTACGGAAAGATTTAGATTTTGGTGACATCTTTAAGGTCCCATATTCTAAACTTTAATTATAAAGAATCAGCAAAGTGCTTGTAGAAACCCCAAATACTAGAATACAACTGAAATTGAGGATGCTATGTCTCCTAAAGTAAACTAATTCTGTCTTGTTTATATTTATTAGCGAGAAATATTGTCCCCTTAACTTTAACCGAGAGCTTTTTGTGACTCAACACAACCACTGAAACATTGCGTGGTTTCAGCTCGTCCTTATGGGGTTAGTTCAGTCTCATAAATAACAAATGCACACAGAAAGATTCACAAATGCGCACAGAACAATTCACAAATATATTTGATTTACAAATGCACACTGAAGGGTCAAACTGATGTAACGTTACTGTGAATAAATGATAAACTAATGAAGATTGCTCGTTAGATCCTCAAAACCGAATTATAACTCATGTTTAACCGCTACGGAGAAATCGGAGCCAGCGGATCATTTCAAATGATTGAGGTCCGCCGAGATCAGGCTGCTCTCGGCGGACCTCAACCCGTCGGCGTATCTTTTTAATTAGGCTGACTCTTGAGAAACGGACCACAGATTTGATGCTTAAACAGCAAAGTTCTCGCCTGAAAACATCCTAAAATTACATGTTGTGACTCAACAACAGTAGTATTCAGAGAACGTCAACTTTCAGTTGTGTGTACCAGCGCCATTGTTTGGCTGATCACCTCCGCAAATTCCGTAACTGTGCGCTGGCACCACCCTCGTGAGTAGGGGAGGGGGGAGCTGCACTCATGTGATTGGTTGAAAATGAGGGCGACATCTGATTGGCTACGGATAGGTCCATATTGAAAAAAATGCATTTGCGAATCCAAAGGACGGCAGGGGAGTCTCTTAAAAGCCACTTGTAAATGTGAAGCTTTTCACAAACAAATGCAGAAGTATATTCGTGATTTTTTTGTTTTACATGTATATAAATCATTGGAATGTATTTGTAAACCATTCTGTGTGTATTTGTAAATCGAATATATTTGTGAATTGTTCTGTGCGCATTTGTGAATCTTTCTGTGTGCATTTGTTATTTATGATCCTGAACTAACCCCATACGTCCTCACCCCCGGGGGTGTCAAATATGACAAACTAAAACAACAGTTTGATACGCCCCTGAACCTCACGGAATTATTGTCACGTGACGTGTAGTTTTGGCGATTTATTTAAAGAAAACATGCTTTTCCATCACGCCGACGGGGTTTTGGGGTTCAGAGGCTTAAGTTAATCAAAAAAAAAATCTCCTCGTTATGTCGATAAACAAGATTATAAGGACCTACAACCATGCTCAGCGGGGCTTTGAGTTAAGCAATAGCATAACAATGCTAACACGCTGAAGCTAAGCAGGTGTCACGTTTGCTGAATGTCTTAATTGAAGCTGATGGGAATGTGATTAGTTTTGAGATATTTGGTCATAAACCAAAGCAATGGACATAGTTACATTTTGATCTGACGATAATGTCGGCTTCTGAAAAGTAAGAAGATCACAGTTTTTAGTTCTTAATTTCCTATTATATTTAATTTGCTTTTAAGTAGATCACTAAATTGTGTTCCCAATGTGTGCTGTGCAATGATTGCATTAGAGGTCCAACTATAAATGCTAAACCGTATAATTGGGTCACTAACTGTTAATTATTGTCAAGTTTCAATATCAAGTTTCAGTTGGTTGCAATCTGCAACCTTCGCCACTAGATGCTGCTCAATCTGCTTTTCAAGTGCTTAAAAACAAGCAACTCTGATGCTGTTTAATTAAAGACATTTTTCATTTTTTTTCTTCATTTTCCGGATTCTTTATTTGTTGCCTTCAGGCTGCAAATACATGGCGCAGACTCTTTGACCCTCAGAGGAGAAAATAAAAAAATTAATATTTTATATATAATTGCAGCTCATGATTAACAGCTTTAAAGCAATGTCCTTGGGAGAGTACTGTTTCTATCCTTTAAGAACATCTTCAATGTCACTGAGACACTTATCATCTCCACCCAACATCAGTCATCATCATAACAGTGACAAAATAGCCACAGGGATGTTTTAGTTGCATTACCTGTGAGGTGGAAAACTAAAATAATGCAGCAAATGTAGAACGGTGATATGCAGTTAATCATATTTATATATGTCTTTGATCTCATTAGTGCCTCATTAACCTATTTAGCAGTAATTAGACGCGTTGCATGGGTTAAATTACTCTGCAGTGAATTTACATTTAAATGTTCAACTCCTGAATTGTTTAAAGATTCAGGATAGAAAAGGAGAATAACAAACTTCTGTTCAAATAACATTAATCACATTGAAATGTACCTTTCTGCTAATTGTATTCCCACTCTGACAGGGAGCAGGGATATTTGCAGAAAATACAACTGTGCGGTGTTAGTCCAACAGAAAATGGCCGATATTAAAAGTATATGTCACCCTGGACAGTTTAGGACCGCAGAGTGTCCCCATGCGTGCCTGAAACGTGTAATGCATTATTGATTATTGTTCTCAACAAACGATACAGATAAAGTGTTTATCCAGCAGCATTTATTGCCTAAAATACCTGATAACAGGATGTATTACTACAAAGTAAGAAGCAATGCAGTCTCCAAGTTTAGCAAAGGTTTTAAAGTAATATAAAACAGATAGACAAACTATTTTTACATCTATTTAGCCAAAAGACCATATTTTATTTCTGCAGTATTTATATGAGCATATTAATTCAATTTGGCAACACTGTAAATCAAAGACTCCCATAAACATTGGCCATGTCCACATTGTACATTAAGTTATTTTCATTGAAAGTATCCTTTGACAGGCTCAAAGGACTAATTTAATTTGCTTTAAAAGTGACGTTGGATAACAAGTTTAACAGTTCAGAAAGTATATTTCATAAAGCTGCATGCATGTCTGTGGAGGGCCACGGTTTGAAAGGTTGTACAAGAAAAAGTACGTAAGATATCCGGTCCAATCACTCTAACCCTTGTTCATAAAATTCCAGAAGCAGTATTAATTGGCATTTCTTTGAGCCGTTACAGTGAACAAGTTAGCCAACTTTACACATAGTTTACACTTTACATATAGTTAGCCGTGTTACTGTGCTACACATAGTTAGCCATTTTGCACATGAGCAATGTTTTCTGGTTCTATCACATGAGCATGTTTTACCATCTTCTATCAGGACTATCATGTTCTACCAGGTTCATGTTCTATCATGTTCTACCATGTTTTATCAGGACTTTCATGTTCTACCAGTTTCTATCACATGAGCATGTTCTACCACATGAGCATGTTTTCTGGTTCTATCCAACTTGAAGAATGTACTGTGTGTCTTAGCTCATTTTAGCTCTGTTTTGGTCTCCTCAACAGTAATAAAGAAAAAAAAAACTCTCCGGTTAATGAGTAGACAAGCTCCTAATCGAGATAGCTGTCGAACATTATTACATTGGCAGCATCAACAGGTGGTAAATTACTTCCTATAAGCTAGATAGCCATTATACAATCAAGTCGGTCAACATAATGATTTAAGAATTTGAAAAGAAAACTGAAATAAAGTGTTGGCCACTTAATCAAATCAGTGGCTATGTATTTAGTTCTGACAATAAAAGTACTGGGCAAAAGTGAGAGTAGTGACTGTAACGACCTAATTTCAAATCCCATTTCATGCCCCGCCACCTGTTTCAGGACAGAGGGCGTCACACAAACACCCTAAAAATGTCACCCGTCTCCACGCTGACATCAAAGCGGACAGTAAAGTAAAGTCACCTTGAGTGAACAGCAAACCCCATCAAGGTCATCATGAGAGGCTGTAAGCAGGCAATTCCACTTTTACCAGGATTGCAACAAACGGGTTTTCATCCCTGACCGTAACTCAACGGCTTAAAGCTGCAGCCCGGCGCTCCGTCATTCATATTTCTGATGTTGAGTCTGCTGCCCTTACGGTGTGATGCATTATGTCGCTTGACAGAAATAACCAGAGTTTATCAAACAAAAGTGACTTGTTCGCGTCCCAGCGTGCTCATAAACGAGTCGAAGGCTCTGTCTCTGAGTGGGAGCTCTTATTGGATAGAAATACACATTTTTGGGCTCAATAGTGCAGACAGAGAGAATCTACGTTTTTTCTTTTTTCTTGCAGGGAATCACCCTTTAGACTGGCTGAATGCATCACTCAGCTACTCCTCCTTTTCTCTCAGCTGGATGTCTTTGGCTCATTCACCTTGTTGAGAGCGCAGGGCAGAATGAAAGAGAGAGAGAGAGAGAGAGAGAGAGAGAGAGAGAGAGAGAGAGAGAGAGAGAGAGAGAGAGAGAGAGAGAGAGAGAGAGAGAGAGAGAGAGAGAGAGAGAGAGATAGAGATACTTTGTCAGCCAGACCGGCTGACAAAGTATCTTTGTCAGTATACCTTTTGATGTACACAAAGAGCCACATAAATGGATGGTTGAAAAGTACAGCCAGCACACACACAAAAAAGCAGAAGGGCAGAGAAAAGAAAGGACAGTGGCAAAAAGAAGAAGAAAGAAAGAGGGAGGGAAGAATGAATTATTCCCAGAGATGAACTCGCTCTATTAATAGGACAGGTGACCACTCTGGTCACTGCCAATCAGTGGCTGTAAGTCCTAGTTCTTACTATCCAACCTGAGGTGTGCCGTCTCTCACCTGCCTCCTCCACCTCCGCAGACAGATGGTCAACAAAACCAATTAACCTCAACTCTCCTCCCAGTGGCTCCCACCGCACCACCATTTACTTCTCTATTCAGGCCTCTTTTTTTGATGGGGGTATTGGAGGTGAGACTGGCCCAACCTGAGCTTCTTCACAGAGAGCAGACTTCCACCCAACTGGCAAGGTAAGTTCATTTGTAGAGGCACATTTCAATATCAAGGCAATTACAAGTGCTTCACATAAAACCAATATAATGCAGAAGAAAACAATTAAGAACATTCATTTAAACATTAAAAAGTCAGTAAAAATATTAAAAAGCTAAAAAAAAATTGAATTAAAGTTGCAGTGCAGTTTACAAATGAAATACAAATTGAATAATAACCTGGAATCTGGTTGAATTAAAGGCAACCGCAAACAGAAAAGTTTTCAATCTGGATTTAAAGAGCGAGGTGAGTCAAGTCGTATTGTGTCATAAACAAGAGACAAAAGATCTTATCAACGAAACCATAAAAAGTGTTGCTTATGAAAGCAGTGAGTCCAAAAGTGATAGATAAATGATGGATGGATTTGGAGTATAGTATACTGTGTGTGTGTGTGTGTGTGTGTGTGTGTGTGTGTATATTATATATATATAATCCGCCTGAGAATAATTGTTTATTCAACCGCACAAAGTTTTTCTCTAATGTGCGATACATGTACAGAAAGATGTGTGATATGAGGATTTGGTTAGCTGCAAGGTTATTACATTATTTTGGCCTAATTTCACCTGCATTCAACATGAAGACAAATCATTTGAGTCTCGGTGGAGAGATTGCGACTCCTTATGATGATGTCATTATATTCTCATGATGGGATTTACGGCTCATATTGACTTAAAAAACAAGATCTTAAGGCCTATATTTAAATAAAAAACGTAAAACTGACGACGACCTTGTGGAAGTAGAAGCCACTTGAGTGTTTTTTTTCTATTTCTGCTTCATATCACATATCATGGAGGTTTCTTTACATTGCACAGTGAGACGTACTCTTGCAACCCTGAGGTCATTTTCAGTCGATTTTCTCAATTTTACATAATTTCTTAAATTCACCTTTTAAGGCACTCGCATATAAGATACATAGCCATGTTTTACATCATAAATTGTAGAACAATCTCAGCTCTCTATATAATGAGGCACCATTGTCATAAGGCAAAAGTGTAAAGAGAAAATATGACTCTAAAGTTGAAAAATGGAATCTCGATTTTTGGAAATTCTTCATATCTCTTGTGGAAACATAACTTTACTCAGGTGGTATATAGATTTTGGTGATGTAAATTTGTTTACCAAAGGTTTTAGGTTCACACAAGCAGTGAAATATATGAATAAAATGGTAGATACATGTAAATAAATGTATAAAACCAATTTTTTATTATCGTTTTTTTAGTAGAAATGTCTTTCACACCTTTCACCAAGATTATACAAATGGGACTGAGAAATGAGTTCATACTGCAGATAAAGCTTCATGGGGTGTGTGCAAATGAAAAATGATCATCACAACATATATATATTTTTTTTAAATTAGGGAGGGGCTTAATGTTGCCGCACAGCTAAATGTTACACAGGTGCTGCACTTTAAATCTCTCCCAGACGGCATAGTTCAGACCTGGGCATCTTACGGCTCTCCCAGTCCATTATGAGGTCATTCAAAACAGAAAATGAAATAAATAAGATACACGCCATAAATGCAATACAACGGGATTGGTTTTACTCTGAAGGCGATTTACGTATGTGTACGCGCGCTTCCGCAGCCTCAGCGACCGGCTCGTTGCCAACAGACTGAAGCACGTCTGCCGCGAGCCGCTCCGCCTCACAGAGCTCTCAAAAGCGATCAGTCTCACAGGAGCCTCGCGCTGCAGTCTCCAAGTCCAGATTGAACATTAATCGCGCATGCGCAAAGCCGCCGCTGAGATACCTGACAGCTGTCCTTCACATCTCCACCTCATTCAGACTTCAGTGCTCTTGTTCAAGCAAACACAGAATGGACTTTTCTCACTGAGTAAGAAAAACTGAACAACATCAAAAGCACTTATTGCTTTTGTATAAAGTTAATCAATTGCTGGTCTTTAGCATACATTTTTAAGGTAAGCAACAACTGAACATGGACAAAAGAAGAGCTTGTCCCTCACAGGGACCCTTACTACTGAACAGACTGTTTATGTTGTTCCCTGATAAAAGACAAATGTTTCTTCTTCAGCATGATATTAAGCTGTTTTACATTAGAATAAAATAGTTACATCTGAAAATAAATACAATATTTAATTGAATGACCAGCAGTGTTCCCTCTAAGCTGCGTGCGTGCGTGGCCGCGCAGGCCAATCGAAGTGTCCGCGCAATCGATTTTTCAGACCTCGCACATTTTTCAGACTGCACAAACGATTTTTTTTCCAGGGGTTAAAAATCTTTTTTGCGCCAGTGTTTCTGAGATAGGAGTGAGCCATCTGCGCAATAATAAGATCTTTGATGTGACGTGTGAGTCTTCTTGGCCAATCAGTGTCCCGTTTCTCGACATGCGCTCTCTGTACCTCTGCTAGCGCTCTGCCTCAGTTGGCACCCCCCACCCCCGCTGTCCTCCTCCGGGCGCCAGGAGTGAAGCTCGCCTAGAGCGCCACATGAGCTAGGGCCGGCGCTGTTTAGGCTCCTCTTGGCGGGCCCTGCTCCAGCAGTTATAGGCCTCCATGGCGAAAAGAAAGGCAGAGCAGGCGCCCCAGAAAAAGGTCTGCCTAACGTTCAAACATGAGTGGCTAGATGAAATAGTCCAAACTGACACAGGTAGGATGAAACTTTCCGACATATTTAAATATGAAGAATATGAAGTTATTAAATTGTTTATATAGGCTACCTTTAGGAAAAATGACACCATGTCAATTTAATAGGCCTATAATTATTGTTAAGCACTGCATTAGCATTTTTCTTTAAATGAAGTTCCACTTAAATGTTGTACCTGCTGAGAAATGACTAAACACCTTTGATACTTTTATTTTTTATATCTATATATATATATATATATATATATATGTATATATATATATCTATATATATATATATGTATATATATATGTATATATATATATCTATATATATATATCTATATATATATATATATATATATATATATATATATATATATATATATATATATATATATATATATATATATCTCATTATCAGTGATAACCAGTGAACCAGTCATAACCTCCCCTTATTGAAGTTCAACAAAGATCCTTTAAGTTCAACTAAACTGACTGGGAACATTTTAATGATGGTGTTTTACCAAAGTCCAGCCATTATAAAGGATATTGAATAAATATGAACCTTGTATACATATTGATGCATTTGCTGTCATCTCTTTGAATCCCCTATGGCTAACACAGGCTTGTGGTCATTGTCGGCAGGTCATGTGGTTGCGAATTGCTCACAGTGCTGAAATGTGCGCTCAGAAAAGAAAAAAAATTGCTCAGTGCTGAAAAAAATTAGAGGGGACATTGGTGACCAGTCATATAGAAGTATTAAAAAAATGTAATACATAATTTTTTCTTCCCTAGCATATATTTTGGATTTATATACTGTTGTTAACTTGCTGTTGCTCCAGAGTGCCTGTTATATTGTTCTGATAACATTACTTTAAAATAAAAGCGCGCAATACACTAGTTTTTACTTCATTATTGAATTTGGTACATAATGCGATTAATCAGTTAAATGTTTTCTACTTTGCCCAGCCCTAATAAAAATATACATGTATAAACATATACATGTTCAGAAAAAGAAAACAGACCTGGGCTGGTGGGGATGGCTGGGGTAGAGGGACTGGCGGTGGTGAATCCTCTTTGTAAAATAAATGACTAGTCAATACTAACTTCACACAGTTTGAACAGTTCAACGGGTGTACATGTGCAGCTGAGCATTACGTGCGTACCAGCGCTGCTCGAGCAGCAAGGGACCAGCTAAATGCTAGCGTAAATATGCTATTGCAACACAACGTTTAGTATCTAAATACACTCACCCATCTTCAAATGGATCCTTTCAATCTGCATATTCGTCTTGGTCGCAGGAGTCAAAGCCTGCAGGGTCGTCCTCGTCGCCAAAATCGCCGCCACAGCTTCCTCCGTAGTAAAGTATATAATATCTCTTCTTTATGAGTGAAAACACCAGCGTGTTTACAGAGCTCAGGTGTGTAGTTACATGCTGGTTCTTTGGGAGCTTCTTGAGTGTTCATTGGTTCGTTGATTTCACCAAATATCAACGGACATATGATTCAACAAATCATGGTGAAGTATTTCGTATGATGAGAACTTTTTTAGCCCGCGTCATATGACACGCCGATGCAACATATTTTTCACCGCTCTGTCTCTCTCTTTACTCACCTGTATGCACTCTTGTCTGTGTGCAGCGCATCGGGGTGGAACTCCTCCTCCGTGCGCGACACGGAGCAGAGAAGAGTTGTAACGCAACCATGTAGAGACAGAAATGACATGCTGTCGTGTAGATAAGATCAATAACATATGGCCGTTTAGTTTGTTTAATAACAAAACAAGGTGTAGACCTGTTCTATAGGAAATTACTCTGCTAGCCACTATATTGCAGGCTCAGACGCTCAATAATGGAAAATTATTTGCAGCAGCTAAATAATATTTTTTGGGACCAATTAAGTGAAATTGGACATTTTCCCACGGCACACCTGACGATCTCTCACGGCACACTGGCGGCACAGTGGTTGTTGGGATTGAAGTGCATGTGACAGGAGATACATACAGGTGGTGCACTGAGCACCTCCGGAGGACAACTAGGGGCACCCACTGGAGCACGATGACAGGACAACACTGGAAATTCGCCACAGAGACTTGAAGCCAGTTCAATCAGGAGAGACTGGTTAAACAACAACGCTGTGATTGGTTTAGGGAATTGCTCTGCCAGGCTGGTTCATTCAACATACACGCCCCCCAATCAGCTGATGGAGTCATCGCTGTGAGCCTACAGACTGGCTCCTGAATGAACCAGCGGGTAACTAATGTCTTCCTTACTGAACTTGCGCTTGAGCTTCCTAAGAGGATATTGTGACTGCAGCAGCTCAGCAGGAACTGGTTTCTGCTGAACTCAAGAGCTGACCTTATGTTGCACATGGAGCTGGTCAGTGGCGACTCTGGGCTGACAGTCTGGATGCAAGTCTGGATTTGAGAAACTCAATCAATGTCCTTGGTCTTCCACGAAGAGCTCGTTTTCCCCCCTGCCTAACCAGCCGGACTGCCTTTGGGAAAAACACTTAACCTCCAGCTGTTTCCAAGGGGCAGTGAGCATAAATCTGTAAATGCACATGGCATCCAACTTGTGAAAGTCTCGCCACCAGGGCTCTGCTGCAAAATGCACATGCTTTATCAAACCTTTACACCGAAGATAACCTCAGAAATTAACTAATGAAATCCCACTTAAGTTGCTTCTCAACTCTCACTTATGTGCAATGAGCTCTTTTCCCCCCTTTTTTCATCGAGAAAGAGTTATTGAAATCGCTATTTTGGTCATTAACTAATTCAGACAGATTATTTTTGATAATGAGAAATACATTTTGTGTGTCATGTTGCCGCATCACGCGTTCCATTTCTCTCTCTCTCTCTCTGACGGAAGAATGTTTATTTGAGGAAAGAGGTACATGTGCATTTGTGAGAGGATGCTGCACAGGCATTGTCAGCGCTCTGCTGCTGGAACACTTCTTTATCGGTGATCAACAGCTGCTCCGACAACTATTTGGTTTTAGACCACACACACGCGCGCGCACGTGCGCACATGCACACAGGAAGGCATGCCAAACGACTGAACACATCAAATCTGTCGCACACATGACAAACACAGCTCTCAGTCTCACACACAGGTACACACAGAGACACACAAACCTGCCATTATCAGACACTGTGTCACAGTTGCTGCGCGGGGAGAGACAGAGAAATCATTTGATAGAGTTTCAGACAATGTGCAGCGTCTGCCTCTCCATTCTTTTTCCATTACGAGGCAATATGCTCGCTCAACCTCAGCAGCAGCCGCCAGCTTTTCTTTGGCAGACCTGCAGACTGCCTATCTGCTCTCTCTCCTACCCGGCTTCCTGGAATAGCTTGCTTGATTGATACGGCTCTCTCTCTCTCTCTCTCTCTGTGTGTGTGTGTGTCAGTGGAAGTGAGACGGAAAGAACAAATGTACTGCTCGGTACGTTTGCCAAAGAGATTTTGTTGTCCGTCCTGAGTGCTTGTTTGTCTGTTGGTTGGCCAGATATGTGAGAAACCTCATGACATCTTTCAGTCACACACTTCACTGACGGTTTGTAAAAAGTTCAGCTGTGGTTTTTTTTGGGGGAGGGGTGATGGACAGCACCAACAAAGTGACCGTATGTCAAATATGTTATTTGTTCCTCGTAACTTCTGAAACCCCTGAAACTTCTGAAAGACAATTTCGACCAAAACAGAATTGCTGTTGGATTGTATACGAAAAAAAAACCATCTGCATTTTACACAAGCTTTCTACAACCTGAACATTGTCTGACACTATTTTGAGGCGGATCAGAAGCCTGTCTTTGCGCGTGTATTTCTGGCGACTTGTGTGTTTGTGCAAAACAAAACATGTATCTGTGTGTGAGATGGAAAGGAGGCGAGAGAGGCATCTCTTTATGCTGCCATGAGTATGTTTTCCTCTGTGTGAACTTGTATGTCTGCGTGAAAGAAATACTCTATATTTAGATATATATATAAATATATATACATAAAAGGTGTGTGAGCCGGAGAAAAGAATAGGACTAGGAATAGGTCTTTGTGTGTCTAAAGTTGTGTATTTCTGTCTTCATGAACACTTGTGTGCATCCAAGCATGTGGAAAGGCGAGTGCTACGGAGAGAGAGTGAGACGCTCACTACTTGTGTCCTTTTCATTCCACCTGAACATGGTGTGTAGTGCAGAAAAACACGCGTTAGTGCACTCAGCTCAACGTTTCCAGCATGCGATCCCAGTGGCAAGAAGAAGAGAAGATTCAGAGAACAAACTGATGCATCAAACCTGAGAGCTGTGAAGGATAATCTTTAGTTCCTATGTGGACAAACCTAGGAGCCAGAAATTAAACCTGAAATCTGGACCCGCAGTCAGCAGCTAAAGTCTCTTTTGACTTCAGATACCACAAGTGAAAACGAAAGTGAAGATGCTGCTTGTCAATCACATTGCGTGTCAAGTGTGTGTTTAGCTTTCGAGGATAAGACACCTGCTGCCTGACATTTAACATGTCACAGCGTCAGGAAATATAGAACCCACAGATCAATTTTAGTCATAAAATTTAAAATAAAAAAAAAGTTGTTTTTTTTCTTGAAAGCAAAACATAGTTTTTAAAAATGACAGTGAACAGTACGTGTTTGCCTTCTTGTCTTTTGTCCATCTTCAAATCCATTTCTTTTCTCAACTCTGTCTTATTTTTTTTTTGCGAGTCAAATTCATACATTAACGTGAGGGGAAAACGTGCTTCGTGTTCTGGCTTTAAAACACCTTTAAATGTTGCGGCCACAGATCTCAACAATTAACGTGATAAAAGCTTTGGAAATAAAATCCCAAAAATTAATGAAAAAGCAAACTTAAAATAAGGATTATTTTCACTTTTGTAAAGCTTTTTTTTCATCTCTCATCCAGATATAGTGTTTAGAAAACAAGTATTAAGGGCTCTCTCTTTCCACTTTATTACCTGCATAAATTGCAGGTAAATTGTCAGATGTGTTGTTTCTGTGTTCTGTCTGTCCACCTCAAATATCACATGAACACAGTGGCGGGCCGTGGATTTTCTAACTGGGCCTGCAGTGGATCAGCTGTTCGCGCCACCAGAGCAGGCTTAGCAGGCCCTGACGGACCGCCACTGCATGAACGTCCCTCACTGCTCTTTTAATGGTTAGAACAACACAGACATTATTGTTATTATTGGATTAACAGCCAGAGTTTCTGCTCATCTTGCTCCATCGATAAGCAAGACTGAAAATCCTCCGGAAATTGAAAAAAAACTCAACAACAACACAATCAATCCATCCTGCCATTTAGAAAATGTCAACTTCTCAGGCAATAGGGTTTGTTTGAAGTAGAACTTGATGACTATGTTAAGGTGGCGGCTGTTTTAGCTTTTACACATCATTATCTGGGAAGAGATTTATTTTTGGTGAATTTTCTCTGAAATCTTTTCTTGTTTGAATGCAGAATACAAAAAAGTGTCTATGACCGTTTAAAAAAAAATATCACTTTGGTCACTTTAACCACCTTAACTGTGCAATATAAATGCATTTTTATTCTGTCTGTATATATAACATTGTTATTGTGCATACTTTACTGTTTATTTATATTACTTGTACTTTTTGTCTCTTGTGTGCACCTGTTTGCTGCTGTAATCCTGCAAATTTCCCCACTGCGGGACTAATAAAGGAATATCTATCTAATTTAATCTGTTTTCTTTATATGCAATTTGATGGTAAAAGTCATTGGATAAATACACTGAATGTCCCTGGTTCTACTGTTCAATAAATACTTTTTCTTCTTTCTTTTTGATGTGTTGAATCCGCTCGTGACTGAGGGCCTGTGGCGGTGAAAATGTGGGCGGGGCCAACTTTACAGATGCTGCTGGAGTTGAAGCATTTTACCACATGGAAGAAAGACGGGTTGAGGGCACTTCCTTTGACACGAGTGATTTAGCAACAGTGGAAGTACTTTATACAACTTCTTCACATTTGCAGTAGTACTCCCGAACTCCTGTGAACTTTGAGTTCCCTTTAAGAATCCGATGACATTTGTCTGTTCCTGGATGATGCAACAAGGACATGATGACTGACACATTTACTGTGAAGCAGCAACATAGATAAAAAAAAACACCCCTTTTTACGTTGTTGCATTTAATCCTCGAACACTAACGTTAAAATTGAAAATATTTTACCCTATAGAACTTCTCAGAAAACCAAAAACAGGTATCATGGGGGGACCCTGAAAAAAGGCTCAAAATCGGGTGAAAAAATTAGGGAATCATCAATTCTTACAAATATAAATAATGAAGCAATGAGCTTATTCTTTGGTCCACCCATTCCTGGGACATGTGAGTCTTGTCCTGTGAAGGAAAAGTATCCCTTCAATGTTAAAACCCATCCGGAATCTTTTCACCCTCTATCACTAACGTCGGGTGAAAATCACCCGAACACGTGCCCGTTGAAAAAACTTGAAATCGGAGCAGAGAGACACGCCTACCTTCAATAAGACATGCCCATCTTCAATAAGACACGCCCACATTCAATAAGACATGCCTACCTTCAATAATGTCTGTGAGCAGCATGAAGCTACACAAGGACCCACGCAACTCAGACAAAACCAACACAATGAAAATAACAAAACCACAATCACTCGGTGAAAATCACCCAACATTAGTGTTCTAGGGTTGGCTCACTGAAGAACAGTCTCACACTCTCTTTAGGTAAAAGCACATATTGAGTTGTATAAAAAGAAAAGAGGGCACATGAGTTGCACGTGGGATGAGCAGGGGGAGACAATATGAATCTTTGGTGAACTCGCTTGCTTCCTTTAACCTAGATAGCCATCGGAGGCTACATGATGCTACAGATGAGGCTTAACACCGCTCACAAATTCTTCAGAGGACACAAATACACACTGAGCTTTCTCCACCCCCCTCTGTTTCTCCCGCTCACACACACACACACCAGCTCGGCCTCGATCGCTCATTAATTCTCCAGTTTTATCGCGTTCTGTCTCAATCTCTCGCTCAGTTTTCGTGCTCTCTCGCTTTCGACTCCTGCCCTTTTTTTTTTTTTTACTTATCCCTCTTTTTTCTCTTTTGCCCCATGTAAGCTCAGCTCTGGTGGTCATCTGAACAACCTTTTGTCTCTAGTGACCGCTGTAGAATAAAAGGCTGGAGCTGTCAGTCGATGCTGTCCTCTAACACCAAGAGAGGCTTAGAGAGGAGTCAATTCGATCCAAGACTGAACTGAAGATAACATTTCAACTTCAGTCTAATAATCTATATTTTGTATACGGCACAAATCTGCGCACGTAAATCGATCTTAATGCAATGTCAACAGACTACATGCAGTAGTTAGCTTTGTTTGATTAATATTTTGACTCAAAGGTTTTCACTTCCGCCAAACGTAATGATGATACAGGATGATGTCATCACACCATCAATATGATTTATATTAAAACATGTAATTTGTTTAGAATAACGCAGCGTAACATCTAATTAACAATTTGAAACACAATGAACTTGATGTGACAGCGTCCTAAATACATTTCTTATGTAGTTGAAACCTTTATTTCCATGTTCTAAACCTAATTTACGTTTGTCTCGCAGTGTCTCTATAGCACCTTACTAGTACTATAGAGATACTGATAAAAGAGAGAGCAACAGAAGAGTAGCATGACGATATTCATCTCAGAAAGGTATAAGCTCAGGCACATTCACAGCAAATATCAACCATCAATCACTGAGACAAACGTCAAATCCAAATGTTGCTAATTGAGTCATCTGCTTCTGTCAGTCTTGATCTGATAGAAAAGCTGTCACTCGCTCAGCGTTAACATGCACACACTCACTTGTGCTTCTGTCCAAACCCTGTACGGTATGTGAGCATAGCAGGAAAAAACGCTGGCGCATCCACGCAGGATCACAACATCTGCTCATAATACTAAATATGTGTGCGTTTAGCAGGATAAGCACTGTTTGTGCATGCTAGCAGCATGTTGATAGACAGAATGCTGGGATGTAGAGAAATGAGTGGAGAAAAATAAGAGATGAAAATGGTCTGTGCACACATTGAAGGTGGATGATAACCTTTTATCTCTTCTGCACTGCCAAGTCCTCAGCCAAGAAAAAAAAAGGGCCAGAAGCACGAGGCAACACGCTGCTCCGGCCTCCCTGTGATGGAGGGACACACACACACACACACACACACACACACACACACACACACACACGCTCCTTGTCTGTTTTGGAGAAAATAAATAATAGTTTGCTTAAAAAAACTATTGACCTGAGCACATAAGAAAAACACCATAATGATGAATCCAAAACACCGTTATATGACCACGACACAAATACAGTGCTCACAGTATATTTACATGTAACTTAACTATTATAGTGTAGTGGGAAAAAATGATGACAACAGTAAAAAAAAAAAATGAAGGATCTTAATCTTTTAAGGAAATAGCCAATACATGTATCTATATTCTGTTATTATGTATCTCTGTATAGAAGCTTTTGTTAGTCGTGGAATTTCTCAATACTCTCGCAAAATTGTTTTTTTTCCTGAAAATATATCACAAAGCACGGTGGACCTATATAGACTATGAAGCCAGTTCTTATAGAATATAGAAATATAGAATAATTGTGAATTTAAATCAAACATGCAACATTTTAACTCCTTAGCCTTGTCCTTCTCCTCATGCCAACACATAAATGCCATCATACACAACAAAACGATAGGTTTAGTGCTAACTTATAAGAGTCACATCCCTTTTTAGCACCACTGACAGTGGCACACAGCCAGGCAAGCCAGAATACTGACTAATGAACTTCATTGATTGATAGAAGCAATCTCAAAATGTAATAGCACAACATGCTGCGGAAATAAAAAATAAATGGTCAGACTTAGTCAGCAGTCTGCTTTAATAATGGACTCCTGCCTCCCTGTGGAGGGGTCACCTGCAGGGGCAGGAAGAAGGAAACGCCCGGTCCGTCCATGGAGTGAACAGCAGACTATCAACAGAGCCCAGATGCTGTGTCATCTTTATTGTCTCTACTGTGAGTGCTAACAGTGACATGATTTTATTGTTGTTTAAACTATACTGTTCTCAAACTTTGCTATAAGTGTATATATATATATATATATATATATATATATATATATATATATATATATATATATATATATATATATATTATTTCTGTGGACCTCAGTTATCATCTCCACTTACCTAACTTTCAATTCATTTCATTTTCCCAAGGGGCCACATGAGAAATTTGGACTGTTTTGGAGGGCCAAACCAATTCTGAACGTAATTCAATTAACTCAATATTAATGTTATTACTTTATTAAAAAACTGTAAATTATATTGTTTTGAGCTGCTACTGGTAAGAATACATGTTACAATAAGGCTATGAAAATAAGTAAAAAATGTAATGTAATTTTTTAAGATTTTTTTAAACCTTACCTTAAATATGTATGTTAAAGACCAGCAATTGATTAACTTTAAACAAAAGCAATCAGTGCTTTTGATGTTTTCCAGTTCAGTTGTTCTTACTCGGTGAGAAAAGTCCAGTCTGTGTTGGCTTGAACAAGAGCATGAAGTCTGGTTAAATGAGGTGGAGATGTGAAGGACAGCTGACAGGTGTCAGTGAGAGAGAATCTGATCTGTTGAACTTCATCACTAGAATGTTTGTTCTCATGTAGGTAGATCCAAAGAGAACCAACATCTTCTGAGCCTCCTCATGTGAGGAAAGTTCTCCTCTTTGAGAGAAGAGTAAAAATCCAGAAGTGATCCTGACTTAAAGTGCTCTGCTATAGTGGATCAGACCGCAGGTCAGATCCGCGGCGGCTTTGCGTGATTCATTTTCAATCTGGAGGCGGAGACTGCAGCGCGAGGCTCCTTGTTTATGTGTGCGCGCACACATAAATGAATCGCCTTCAAAGTAAAAGCAGTGCCGTTTGTATTGCATTCATGGCGTGCGCCTTATTTATTTATTTTTCATTTTTGATTGACCTCACGCGGGCCAGACTGGGAGATGCCCAGGTCTGTCCTAAACTAAACCATAGGTGGTTCCAAAGTAAGAGGTGAAAATGCTTTGTGTTGATGAAGGAACAACAACCCTTTCTCATCTCTGCCCCATGGAGCCCTGTGATGGAGGGGAATTTTTAGTTTTAGTTGCTACAGGTCAAAGGCCCAAAAGACTGTCATAACAGAGCTCCATGGGCCAGACACACACACACACACACACACACACACACACACACACACACATACACACACACACGCATCTACTATGGCGTGTCATATCAGCCATCAGTAGCTCCCACCTTTTCAAAAAATAAACTATTGGTTGGAGCATATCAGGAAGAGAAACAGGTAAACACCATCATATAATACATCCAAAACACCTGAAACCTGACATCATTCAGATCTGTTCCCTAACTTGAACCTCCTAAACTCTGCTGGACGAAGTTGTTTAGCAAAGTGTTGTTCAATCCCACAAAACTCTCATCCCTATTTTTTCGTCAAGATCACAAAGATATAAATGAATAAAGAAACACAGCTGGGGTTACATTTGGCCTTTTGAAACATTTGTAATGTTTGTTTGGTTTCAGCTCGCTCACTGCCAAGCCGACTGAAATTGATGGATCCGGGAGTCGCTGGTGATTGGTGAGGGCAATTCAAACCCAACCAGAAACATGAACACCACGTCAGGTGGAATGAACACGGTGAAATGAAACGGCGGTTACATCTAATTATCAAGTTTCTACCATCTGGAATGAAAACGTCGGCATCATGTGACTCCTGATGAAAAACTACATTCAGGCTCAGAAGAACAAACCACCCAACTTTCCTTTGACCGCTGCAGGTGTGTTGATGGATACATCAGACTCAAACTCTCCTTCTTCCTCCCTTTTCCTTTCTTTTCTCCCTCTCCGTCTGCCGGTGATGAAAGAGCACCCCCTCAGACGGCCCACAAAGGATCCTATTTATTGTCCCCGTTCCACAGTGTGAGCGGGTCTTTGTTTGAAAGTGGTCTTTCCATCAGGGCCGTAACAAAAGGACTTCCATTACAATATGAAGAGGAGGAAGAGGGGGATTTAAGGGGGGAAAGAGAGAAGAAGAGCCAGAGAGAAACAGAGAGAGGTGAAGAAAGGGGTGTAGAGAAAGAAAGTGAGGGGAAAGAAGGGATAAAGAAAAAAAGGCTCGAGGCGAGATTGGGGCCCCTGTGGCACTCGCGTTGCAAAATGCTTTCTGTTATCGTTGATGCAGGTCTGAACAAAGAGATAGGGAGAACAGGTTGCCCCCGGACCCCAGGGTGATTTAATACGGAGCTTGAATCAGAGCCCGTAGATCAATGACCACATAGGGGAATAGAAGACGGGGACATTTATTCTCCCTTCTCTTTCTCTGCATGAGGCAATAGTTTCTCTCTTTTTCTGTGTTTGCCAAGGCCGCATCCGAGCCGGGTGGATCCAGCAGAACCACAGTGGGTCCTCTGACTCTCTGGCTGACATAAATCTGCTCCTGAGAAAGGGAATAAAGTTTTGGGGCAATTTCTTTCTCTTAATAACCTTAAATGTACTTATTGACTATGTTGTGTTCAGCAAACAGCACTGACAGACAAACACACTTTCCTCTGCAGTGTTAAAGCATCATCGGCTCCAATTATCCGCATTTCAAGGACTCCACTGAATCCACTGAACTCAATTGAAAGGGCTTCAATGGAGTGACTGAGTTCAATGGTCTGGTCCTGGATCTGTCTCTGAGTCACAGGGCATTTGGGGCATGAAAAAGGTCACTTTAAAATGTTTTTTGTATGCTCTGAGCACCAAAACAATAATCATCCCACTTGTATAAGCAGCAAATATCTCAAAACCATGTCAAATAAAACTATCTGCATAATGTACTGTATCTAGTCTGATTTTGATAATAAGTATACACCTGAGTCGATCTGACTGGTCACAGGTGAGATGGAGAGTGAGATGGAGAGTGTGAACTGAAAACTGTTCCTCTATTGGTGGCGTATCACGCTGCTGCTTCCGCTGGTCATTAGATCAGGTCTCATCATCTCCAGGTCCGATCGGAATGGGTTCATCGGGTCTCTTTGGGTTGGACCACTTCTTCTGGAAAATATACTGTGGCGCATCAGATACGGGTCCGTGTTGCACGATTGTGGGGTTATCAGAATCAGAATCAGAATCAGAAAAACTTTATTTATCCCCGAGGGGTAATTAAGAAGGCAAAGAGCGGCATATAAAGAGATTAAGAAACAAATAAAGAAATTAAGAAACAAACAATAATGGATGAAGACAAGGATAGGAAAGAATTATACACACACGCAAAGATGAGGAGGTTCTATGATAAATAAAAGGTGCAGGTGAATGATAAGGTGCAAGTAAATATAAGTGAACAAAATAAAAATACAGTTATATATTTAAATAATAAATAGTAAAGAATAAACAAATAAATATATACATATGTTATAGAATTGTGTTATTTATACTAATACGGTAGCAGACCAGCTGCTAGATGCTAAGTGAGGGAGTAAGTGTGATTATGTTAACCCTGTAGTATTTAGGAGGAGAACAGCTTTGGGGATGAATGTGGACTTCCTTCTCTGGGTTTTACACGCTGGACAGCGTAACCTACGTCCTGATGGGAGTCGCTCTAAGGATGAGTGCAGCACATGTGATGAATCACGGAGAATACGGCGGGCCAAGCCACATGTCTGCTGCTCATACACAAAACTAAGATGACGTGTAGGAAGTCCGATGACCTTGGAACACACTTTAACAATGTTATGCAGGCGGTCCCTGTCCTGTAGTGTGATGGAGTGATACCAGCAGCAGATGGAGAAAGAAAGAATACTTTCAATAAATGAATAGTAAAATGTCAGTAAGATGTTCTTACTGACAGAAAAAGAGTTGAGTTTTCTGAGAAGGTACATCCTTTGATGACACTTCCTCACGATCCCCTCAGTGTTGGAGCAGAACTTCAGCTGGTTGTCGAAGATGGAACCCAGATATTTATAATCCACAACAGCTTCGACGGGGGAACCATGGATCATAGTGGTGACAGCAGTAGCCTGTTCATGTCCAGCTTTCCGGCTGCAGCCCCACTCGTGACTCTGTGAGGCTTTGCCGCTGCTAACATCAGCATGCAAACAAGCTAACATGCTCAAAATGATAATGATGACATGCACATTTTAAGGCGGTTTAATGTTTCCTAAATGCACATCCTTAGTCTCGTGTGTTGGCATGCTAACATTTGCCAAACAGCACTAAAAGCAAAGCCCTGCTGGGAATATCAGTATACTTTTGCAGGCATTTAGTCATAAACCAAATGGTTTAAACATACCTGCATACCTGGAAATACCTGGAAACACCTGCATGCATGAAAAGTTAAGGAATTGCCAAAGTTGCTAAAATTCATGGGGGAAGAGAAATGTCCGCACCAAAATTCATGGCACCCTCTCCATTTGTGCCATGTCTCTGCTCTGTGTAGTTGTGTCATTTATTCTTCTTTTATTTTGAAATGCTCACCTTGTCTCCTGCTTCAGCTAACTTGACCTCCCATGTGATTGATTGATCCCGCCCTGATGAGTTTCACCTGTGTCCAACCACCTTGCTTTCCTGGTCTTTTTGTTGCCATTCAACCTGCTCTTTAAGCGTTTGAGTCCACTGGCTGTTTGCACCAGAGAGACTTTGGGCATCACCAAAGGATTCATCCCATGGGGATCATGTCACTTTAAAATCTCAATGTAATCAATCCACGAGTTGTTGAGGCAATCCAGGCTGCACTGACAAACAAAAAGCTGCTTACATGACACCCAGTTTTGTCTTGTGTTGTTTTCTGGAATACACAACACTTATAATTTACTTTTTTTACTGTCCTTGAGGGGATATGATTTAGGGTTATTTCTTGGAGCCTGAACTGCATGTCCGTTTGTTTAATGACCAACTCTCTGTATAGTTACCTTTACTTATCAGCCATTAAGACTCTCTCGCTATCAACAGAGGACATCTTTCAAATCTCCTCGAATGAGTTTTCCTTTCCTGGCTCTTTGAATCAGCTCGCCCAATCAATGATGGGAGTCTTAATACACTACACTGGTCTATGGATTAGTGAAGGTATTTAAACATTGGCTTTAATTAGAGCTTTTGCATTTTCAAGCTTGGGAGTGTTGGGGTGTGAGGAATGCAGCCAGCCAGCCCAGAGGAGGTGTAGAGGACATGACGGCTGAGAAAGACAAAGTGAAGAGAAAAGTGAAAGGAAGTCCTGTGGTGATGAATCAAAGTCACCTTGTGGAGGTCTGACCACTCATTAGGCTGAAAGAATAGAACACACCGGTCGTGAACCAGGATGCACCGTCGTTCAGTTGAAACGTACTCTCAGTCGTGACTGTGTGAAGGGTAACAAAATGCACAATTATAAAACAAGCCTGTCATCAACAGATGGATGACATTGTGTAATACAATTTGTTAAATGACCGATGCAGCGGTTCCACTGACTAGTGACCTCCCGTGGTCGTGTGCATAATGACCGTCCTCTCTCGCAAGCAGAGGCCGAAGCAGCCTGACGTTGTTATTGTTCTGTAAAACGTCTTGGAGGGAGTCAGGGGCGATGTTTGTGTGTACAAAGTGTGTGACTTTGACACCGACCAACATTCAGCATTGGTATCTTTCAACTGCTTTCTTTTATACGTCCTTTAGTCTCCATATTTATTTTCAACTAAAGGTCTCGTTATCCCTCCGAGATGCACAGCATGACCGAGCAGCTGTGGTGGATATTGATCTAAGATCTGTGTTTTACATTGTTTCATTTATTGTTTAATTGGCTTCTGTAAATATACATCCTGAGTACAAATCCTGGATTTGGACATTAGGTTGAACATTAATCATTTTTGGGGGATATTCGTATGTGTGATAAATTCAGACATAAATCCAGCATATGGGGATGTCTATTTGTTTTTTCTACACGTCTAACAAATAGTTTGAGCAATTTTGTTTAAACTAATACTTAAGATTAATGTGAATCATGATGTTAAGATTCATTGTCGCCAAAAGATGGACCCTAATACATTTTGTGGCCATCTAACCTATTCTTTCACCATTATGAGGCCTCAGTGTCTAAACTCCTGCACAATCGTGAACAAAATGTATGGTTGATGCCATTTACTGAGCACATTCATCCTCCCCACAGGATAAATCATTTAATTGTTGGATCCTAATGCTTTTTGGACCATCTAACCTATTCTCTTTCACTATCATGCGGTCTTAATGTCCAAACTCCTGCATAAAAGTGACCAAAATGTATTGTTTATATATACATTTACTGAGCAGATTCCGGCTCCCCACCGGATAATCTTTTCATTTTTGGATCCTAATGTTTTTTGTGACCTTCTGATCTTTCCTCTAGCACCATTATGAGGCCAACATGTCCAACATAACACATATCTACACTGATTTGGTAGATCCTTGAGGACATTTACTGAGCACATTCATGGTCCCAGAGGATACATCTTTTCATTTTGGTGCACTAATTGAGCTTTCAAGCTGCAACAACTTTCCATGCAACATCCAATAATCTAATAACCAGATTGACGTGCAATTTTCTGAGTTAACTTGTGCTCCCCAGGGGATGAACCCCCTTTAGATTTCAATGCATACAGGCCCATTATTTGTAAATATTTTTAAATCACAAAATCATGCCAGCACTAAACACTAAATAAAACACAATAATACCACAGAGACAGTGAAGGGAAATCTGTCATTCCACAGAGAGAACATGTGGGATTAAAAATGTTGAAATAAATGTAGCAGCACTCACAACAGCTCAATCCACTCAGCCAAAGTTCGCAAATAAGGTAAAACCAGGATATGACCTTTTGTTTTACTCCGTCGCTGTCTTTACACCTCAGAGACTTGAGAATGAGTGGTGCACCATCAGGAATTCAGGTCAGTCTGCAGAAATGCCTCCAAACTTCAGCCTCTTGTTCCCTCCCCGGCCTCAGAGGCCTCGCGAAAACAAGGCAGAGAACCGTTCCCTCCAAAGTACCTCAGTACCACGGACAGGTACTCCCGAGCGGCAGGATATTGATCCCATCATCAGTCCAGACCTTCTCTCCCGCCGGCCGCGTCTGCCTTCATTTAAATGACCTCTATAAAGCATCTACATCTAATCTTAATTAGATATTGAAGTCCGTTAATTAAAACATTATCTCTGGCGAAACACAGCAGTCTGACGAGTTAATCAATGGGGATGAGAGGAGGCTGTCTGCTCAAAGAAAAAGAAAAGAAAACCAACACGAACACACACACACGCACACACACACACACACACACGCACGCATGCACACACACACACACACGCACACGCACACGCACACACACACACACACACACACACACACACACACAGGGCTCAAGTGCCTCAAATTAAACTGTTAAGAGGATTTGAGTTGCATGTCCTGCATTTTTCTGATATCTCAGCTCGGATATTTTGTTGATCAATAGACTTTCAAGTCTCCTTTTTTGTTGGGGAGATAACGTACGACTACTTAGTCACTGTTTGGGGATTATAGGTCCCCAGTTTTCTTGTAAACAGAGTTATTAAAATGCATTGTGTGAACCCACAGGCCCCTCAAACGTAGCACGGTTTAACTGGTTTGATGGACTTGCACACCGGCTCATACCCGTCGGCATCCATGTTGCAATTAATGCATTTGCTTTGTCCATAAAACACAAGTTATTTTCACATTTTGAGAGTTGTTTTGTAAACAATAATGACCAACTCTGATAAATCTGGCCAGTCATTGTCACATTTAGACAATTTTAGCTATTTCATCTTCAGCCTTACTTTCTTCCGTTAGTTATGGAGACGTACATTCTGTTCCTAAATACTTCAAATATTGTTTTGATTTATCAGGACAACCTTTTTATTATGATTATTTTGTTATTATTAATTATTAATGATTTATCTGTTATTCATTTATTTTTTACTGCTTCCTTTTACACTTCTGGTCAGATGCTATAACTGCATTGTGTTGCCTTAGTACTTGCAATGACAATAAAGTTGAATCTGAATTATTTGGTGAGTTAGCAACCCGCCAATCGGTTCAATCTGGATCGTACATCTCGGTTTGTTTCTTGCTTATCTCAATGTTCCCTTTCTTTCTTGCTTGCTTGCTTACCTCCCGAATTTGTTGTGTATATCTCTCAAACTGAAATATGCATTCAACATTCAATCATCTCTGTGAAGAAGAGAGTTATCTCTCTCTCTCTCTCTCTATTATTTGCTAACTGGTACAAGCTACAAACACTGTGCTGTAACCTTCAATGCGAGAAACGTGAAGAAAACAAGAAATGTAAAAAAAATAAAAAGAAAGTTGATTAAAACTTTAACAATTCCTCCAATCTATAATGTTGACTCATGCTTGAAAAGCACCTAAATATTGCAGCCAATCACTGGAATATTGTCGAAGCGTGTCTTTTCCTCAGACACTAATTTGATTGGAATCTTCTAGCTGATTTGTCATGAGTTTCCCACAATGCACTTTGCAATCTCTGCCTTTTGATGACGGCGCTGGCATTGAGGGAGCAATGAAGCGCCCTCGGCAGGTTCGCACGCAACCAATCAACTCGGACGGAACCGGCGGTTTCAATCGGAATTGCATTCTTTGAAGCAATCAATGTCAAAACCAGGACAAATTCAACAGGTGAACTCACAGAGAAACTCATTAGATCACATTGTCCTTTCATCTTCCACTTCCTGCGACGGCCGCAATCATCTGTCATTATATATAGCTGTTGAGTCCAGGAGCATCTATTTAAATCATGAAACTCTGATTCCTCCAGTTTGAGCATTCTTGTTCATATTTCAATGCTGATTGCTAATTAATACTTCCATGAGGCAGATCAAGTGGCACACAAGCGCTTTTATTTTTTGTAATATTTCTCTAAATTTGGAATTCAACTCTTTTCTATGTTGGTTGCTATTTTTACACAAGCATCATGATACATTTAGAGTAAAAACAAAAATAACATGAGAAATAAAAGGGAATAATCTGCAGCTGCAGGTATGTTTGTGGCCCGCAGGAAAGCAGAGCGACGGAGGAGGAGGACACTCCAGAAAAAATACACTTGTTGGTCTCACATGCTAAATGCTAACATGCTGATGACTTCCACGTTCACTGAGGAATTTACCTTCAGGTAGGTGGGTTAAGACATCCTGTGGGTAGACCCTCAGTCAGGCTCAACAGGTTCTAGAACTTATATACTGGGACCAGGACGGGGCTGCTTTGAGGAGGAACAAGTGTTTCGCTTTTATTCTACTGTTTATTTTAAAGGCGCAGTGCATAGCTGTTTTTTATTTAAAATGTAATTATTGTGAGGCAACACTGAAGAAATCACTTATAATAATGTTGCTCAGCATTGAAATAAAAAAAGTACACAATAATATCCACATGAACATTAACACAACATAATGATTGTGCATATACAGTATTACAATTATATTTCAACAAATACGTGTGTGTGTGTCGAAGTCATTAACTGTCCCTCGTCGACTCCTCGTAGTTTTCAATATTCTTTTGAAATCTGGTATTTCACAGGTGAATTTGTGAAAATAAGTGTTTTTACATTTAAGGAAAATAAATGTTTTTACATTTAAGGAGGGAGGAGGACTTTCTTTTTTGGGCGGGGGGGGGGTCTTCCGATTTAGATTTCAAGTTGGTCACTGAGCCTTTAGTTGCACCTGTAAAAACAGTTTACAAAAGAACACGTGATATAATAAATGGTGTCCTTAGATTTGATCGTACAACGTATTCTCAGTGATTTGAATTCTTTGATCTCCGCTTCAGATGTTATGAATGAAAGCCACCTTGTGTGTTTTTTTTGTTGTCTGGAGATAGGCGGTGCATCTTGTGATACATCTTGACGAGCTGTCCGCCTTGAAATGAGGAAAACAGCGGCTGCAGAGCCAGCACAGGTGTTGGAGGAGCAAAGACGTCCTGCGCTCTCTGTAACGGATGTGATTTCAGTTCATATTTGCCGTCGCTGTTTCCTTCCTTATCTGTCCGACATTTTGGTTGCTCGTGTGACTCAGTGGGAAATCAAACATGGGCATTAAAGGCAGTGGTGGACCATCATTTACTAAATGAATGCTATTTTGAAGAAGACTTGAAACTAGAGATTGATACATATACTCTTGTCAATGTTTACTGAGGGAATAAATCAAGAGAGAAGTAGAGTCATTTTCTATAGACTTCTATACAACCAGAGGACTCGCCCCCTGGTGGTCAGGAGAGAGAATGCAGCTTCAACACATGAAGCATAGACTTCTATAGAACCAGAGGAGTCGCCCCCTGGTGGTCAGAGAGAATAACATAGTTAGCATTTGCTTGACTTGTCAAGCTCCACACACACTTTCCTTGTTGCTAAAAGTTGCAGATTGATTGACTGATGGATGTAAATATATTATTGGTTGGTTCTAGCTGACATAAGCACACGTCATACTTATGCTGCTTTCACACCAAGCGCGGCGCGAATTTGACACGCGAGTAGGTTACATGCAAAGTCAATGCACAGACATGATGGGTTGCCGGGTGGCGTGAATCGTAAAAAAAAAATGAACTCCAAAGTTGCGTCAGCCAATCAGCGTTGAGATGTTCCGCTCGTCACTGCCGTCCTGCCGGTGTTGCATCAGCCAAAATGGAGGATACTCTGATTGTAGCGGTTTGTGGGCACCCCGAGCTCTATAATACCGCTTCCTTCGAGTATCGAAATCAAACCAAAAAGGATGTTGCGGGGGAAAAAAATTGCGAAGACATGGGACTACCTGGTAAGTTTTGATTGTATGTATATGCTTTTATTCTAGCTATTTGTTGTACTTTACTATGAACCAACAGCTGGCATATGTGTTCCATGTCAGAGGAGTTATGCCGCCGAAAGTGGAAAAGTCAGGGACCTGAAGGAAAAGAAAAGGGAGATGGAGAAAAGAAATGGAAGTGGAGCACAGTCCAACAAAAAGTGGAAGTACTCTGCAGTCCTGTCGTTCCTCGACCCCTTTATTACTCCGCGGGAGATGAGTGGGAACATGGGGCGGAGGGTCGAGGAAGTCAGGACCGCAGAGATACAAGGCCAGTCCAGGAGGAAAGATCAGAGTCAGCAGCAGGGCCATCCATTATGACAATGTCATCCATTATATGTAACTTTAAAAGGATAAAAAATGTGATCGTATTTGCAGAAACATTACTATGTAACTACAGTGTCACTTTTGGGTTATAACATTGTTTTATTGTTAATATTTAAAAATGAACCAGATCTGTCACCGGAGCACCTAGAGGCAGAGCCTCAAAGTCCTGGTGTTCCTGCTTCTCCTCCTGCTGCTGCTTCTCCTCCTCCTGCTGATCCCTCCAGACTACACAAGAGGTTACGTGATAACGTTACCTCGAAAATGAAACAAAAATGTATGTTTCAACTCTGCTGGAGAGCCGGTGTTCTGGATTAAATTAATGGCAGAATATCCTGAAAACCTGCAAGCAACATCCAAACCATGAATGTGAATACAGATCGCGATCAGTAGTGTTGCATGCTGGATATGGAAACTGTGGAAACCATGAGTGTGAGTAGGGATGCGAGGACTACTATAAATATGAGTCAGTGATCATCAACATTATGTATTAGAATAAATTTAACATTTTCTCTGAGCCATAGAATATAGTCGTGGCCGGCAATCTCAGAGGCAGGGTCGCTTGATGACGGAGGTGGGCGGCCCAATGCCGTCGGCCTACCGGGGATCTCCCGGTGTCCCCCATGGCCAGTCCACCCCTGCTTTGGGGTAAATAGGATGTCTATGCAGCGAATAGGTTTACAGATGCGGCATCTATCGTCGGGGAGTTTGTAAAGGAACTAACGCGCCCCCTTTGGTGTAAACACACTTTTATTGTCGAGCGAGTAAACTGACGCAGTAAACGCGACGCAAATTTTTCCGTTTGGTGTGAACGCAGCATTAGTTTTACAGGAAGAAAAGATCATATATAAATAATATATTGTTAAGTAGTTTCACAGTGTGACCGGGGTTGTGATCTAAAACATTGTAAAGACTTTTTTTTGAGTATTTTTATACGATCTGAGTACTTCTTCCACCGCTACATTGTCATCTAGCTGTGCAGCCAGAGATAGACAAGCTCATAATACTGCCGGTAAGTTGCGGCAATAAAAGCTCTATTGATTCCATTCTGTGTTCAATTCCTGGCCTTCTATATACCCTTCTCGTAACCAACCGGCAATAAAGGTGCAGATTGTTTTGCCCCATCTCCCGTCTATCCATATGGCCTGATGGGACTGGGAAGTCTTCCTAAAAGCACTCATCTTTGAAGTGATAGTCCCCCTGTGGCTCTGGGGTTCTGCTCAGGTGCCACTCTTCTTCTTTCATTTCCCTGATATGTTCCGGATTTCAGGAAAATTACCACCCGTCCCGCTGACGGCAATTTGTCTGGCGTGGCTCCACGGCGGGTGCTCATGCTCTGCTTCCCGATTTCAGAACAGAAAACATAGATTGGGCTTTGATTGGGATCTCATGCTATTCGTTTTGTAATTGTTAACGCGATAAAGAGTCGTGCCATTGATCTCCCATCCCCAGTTGAATAAAACAACGTGTTTGCGGCGTGACAAAAAAAATATCCACATCCTGCACACCAAGAAAGATAAGACGCTTCAAACGACTTTCGGTATTTTTAATTTTATGCTCACAGTATATATCCCCTGAGCTTTAAAAAAGTAAGAATAGCTAAATAAGCTTCTTTTCATGTGCAGACGTTTGTATTTTTTTTCATCATCTTGCACAAAGAACTTCTGGATTTATGCATCTGAAAAATATGTGTTGAGCACATTGGCTTTGTCCTAATCTGTTTGTAGTGTCTCCTGAATCTTTGTTTACAAATAAACAATGTGATGCCTTGTGTATTAAGTGCAGTTAATTGTTTTCATTGTGTAAGAAAAAATTCATTTAAAACGATTCAGATAGGACAATGACGTCTGCCTTTCAAATACGTGTGCAGGATTGCAGACACCGGCAGTAGTTTGATGAATGTATATCAACTTTAAACACAAATACACACAACACACCTTCCCACACACACACACAATCCTCTGCACAGATTTATAAAAGGAGAGACGTTTTTTTCAAAAGACCTGCTCTGAAAACTTCAGCGGCGTGGACCCTGATCCCCAGTTTTCGGTCTGCCAGATGGTTCAATGCCCATTAGTCTGCATGTCTGCTGCGCTCTGCCAGCTTTAGGCTCAACAGGCGCTGCAGAGAGAGAATACATTATGATCCGCCCACGGGCTCTCGGCCTTCTCCGGCGCCGACTCGCGTATTTACACTATTGTGTCACTCAGGGGCAAATTTCATTTCCCCCCCTTTTCAAATGTTTGCCTTTTATTAATGCCGTGCAGCTCAGTAATTAATCTCCTTAACAAAAACCATCTGCCTGACCCAAAAAAATACAATAAAAAATGGAAACACGCTTCCCCCTGTCCTGTGATTAAGATGAATATGTGGAAGGGAAAACAGAAGAGAACAAATAGAGGAAATGCTTGTTGAGAGATGAGCCAGTGCCCCCCAAACCCCCACACTTCTGATCCGCTACCTGTGCACATCCCTGCACTGCGGTGTCAGCGCATGTGGGAACAGATAAACTGAACGGTATTGAAACTGAACGCTCCCACTTGGAGCCTGATAGAGTTCCCATATTTGTCGGATTTGTCGGGATTGGAGGGTCTCCAGCAGTGTTCCCTCTAAGCTGCGCACATTTTTCTGACTGCACAAACGATTTGTTTTCAGGGGTTAAAAATATTTTTTGCGCCA
The DNA here is from genome assembly GCF_910589615.1 of Taurulus bubalis. Lineage (NCBI taxonomy): Eukaryota > Metazoa > Chordata > Actinopteri > Perciformes > Cottidae > Taurulus > Taurulus bubalis. Next base: position 24,073,068 of record NC_136590.1, on the reverse strand, counting down.
GTGTTTCTGAGATAGGAGTGAGCCATCTGCGCAATAATAAGATCTTTGATGTGACGTGTCGAGTTTTCTTGGCCAATCAGCGTCCCGTTTCTCGACATGCGCTCTCTGTACCTCTGCTAGCGCTCTGCCTCCGTTAGCACCCCCCAACCCCGCTGTCCTCCTCCGGGCGCCAGGAGTGAAGCTCGCCTGGAGCGCCACATGAGCTAGGGCCGGCGCTGTTTAGGCTCCTCTTGGCGGGCCCTGCTCCAGCAGTTATAGGCTACCATGGCGAAAAGAAAGGCAGAGCAGGTGCCCCAGAAAAAGGTCTGCCTAACATTCAAACATGAGTGGCTAGATGAAATAGTCCAAACTGTCACAGGTAGGATGAAACTTTCAGACATATTTAAATATGAAGAATATGAAGTTATTAAATTGTTTATATAGGCTACCTTTAGGAAAAATGACACCATGTCAATTTAATAGGCCTATAATTATTGTTAAGCACTGCATTAGCATTTTTCTTTCAATGAAGTTCCACTTAAATTTTGTACCTGCTGAGAAATGACTAAACACCTTTGATACTTTTAGTTTTTATATATATCATTATCAGTGATAACCAGTGAACCAGTCATAACCTCCCCTTATTGAAGTTCAACAAAGATCCTTTAAGTTCAACTAAACTGACTGGTAAAACACCATCATTAAAATGTTCCCAAAGTCCAGCCATTATAAAGGATATTGAATAAATATCAACCTTGTATACATATTGATGCATTTGCTGTCATCTCTTTGAATCCCCTATGGCTAACGCAGGCTTGTGGTCATTTTCGGCAGGTCGCGTGGTTGCAAATTGCTCACAGTGCTGAAATGTGCGCTCAGAAAAAAAAAAATGTTGCTCAGTGCTAAAAAAATTTAGAGGGAACATTCGTTTCCAGTATAGTTTCTCTGCCGCCTGCCTCATCAAATTGAAAAGCCTCTTTGTCTCTTCTGTCTTGACGGTTCTCTCTCTCTCTCTCTCTTTGTCTGCGCCTCTGGTTTTCTATCCTCTAACTCTTACGGAGAATAGATCGGCTTGTATCAGTCCGAGCTGTGCGTCTCGCCGCTCCTATTCGGTTAAAGCCTTTTGTAAATCATACTCAACTAATTACATTCATCTTTTTTTCCTTGCCTGCAGCGTCCCAGACGGTCGGATCGTGTTTCAACGTTGACAAAACGTCTTGTTGTCCGGGCCGTTTGTGTCACCAGGTGCGACAAGCAAAACATGCGTCGTATCAATCACGAGTTGATGGAGCTGACATCTGCATCGCCGTCCCCAGATGGACTTCCACAGATTTATCGAGCAAATAAAACTAACACGGCTGTTCTCTGCTTTCGGGTTGTATTAAAACTACGGAGTGTACGGTGCCACCTGATGTCACGAAATTGTTGAGAATGCAGCATGTGTTAGAAAATAAACCCGCTAACTAGCTTAATGCCGACACGTTTGTTGCCATTTTCATATTTTAATCACGTCTGTGAAGACGCTGTATACTGCAACAAATTTACCATTTACCACCACTTGCACTACATTGGAACCATTTGTATAGTTATTGGTTTTCAACCACAATAGTCCTGTTTCATGGTGATGCACATAAACCCATTTTAAACATAATTTAGGTCAATCACACTTTGTTTTGCCCTGAAAATCCAGCTGCTTTGTAGTCAGACGTCCCTTTAGCCGGGCTCGCTGCTAGCATCTCGATAGGACTGACGTCAAACCTTCTCAATTCACTTATTTTGGGCTTAAAACCGCTTGACGCAGGCTGTTCTCACACAGCATCCGGATGGGAGTCGAGGTCCTTCACTCCGGAAACAGCAGTTTGCGTACTTAAGTAACGCCATTAATTATTAAAACGTAATTATTTAAACCCAAAACCACGATCTTTTCCTCAACCTAACTATTACTATTTATTCCGTCTGTATATTTAATATTGCTATGTGGATTCTTTTTTTCTTCTTTACTGTTTTACTGTTTATTTATATTGCTTGATTTTTATTTACTATGTTTCTCTTGTTACTGCTGCTGTAATCCTGCAACTTCCTCACTGCAGGACAAATTGTCACGGGGGGGTTAAAGTTAGGACCCAGACGCAACGGTTAAAAAAGTAAGTAAAGTAAATCTAAGAATAAGAAGAATAAGAAAACAGATCTAATATATAACTTGAGTTTAATCTGTGATGTCTTTCATGCTATGAAACTCCAGCGTCAGTCCGCTCAGCTGCAGCGTCCAATCAAATAACAGATGAACAGTGAGGGCGTTTGGAAATTTGGAAATATATCACTTTGATAATCCAGTGTAGTGTTGTGTTTCCCGCCAATTAATCTGTACTTTTTGTCTCAGCTGTGGTGTCTGCAAGCTGAGTGAAGAGCCTGTTGCACTCAAGCGGTATCACTTTGCTGCACATGCAGTGGAGCGCGACGGGGTGGAGGAGGAGGTCGAGGCTGAAGGGAAGAATTGCTCTCCTTGCCTCCCTATTTCCACTCTTCTCATCCTGCCACCTATCCCTCATTTGTTGTGCTGTTTTTACCAACTGAAAAGCACCGCTTCCATGTTTCCTCCTCCTCATCTTCCTTTCATCTTCTCCGTCTCGTTCCCTCTCTGTTTCCTTGCCCTCCCTCGTGTCACCCCGGCATTCAGAAAGCTCTTTAAACAGCTGAGGGGAAGCTGCTGCAGCTCTTGCTGCATCTGTTGATCTAATAAAGACCCCTTCAGAGTGGTAGTGGAAACATCAAAGTCCGCAAATATAATAAAAGCCCCCGAGAGATTTGAACGTAGGCACTGCATTTTATATTTATGAATAGAATTCACACTTTGCAGATTTGTGGGGCACGAGGCTTAAACCCACAGGTGATGATGTAAACCAATTAGACAACTTTATGTCGAGCAGCTGAGGCGCAGCGCAGTTATAATGAACTCCGTGCAAACACACACACATCTTGATGCTAGTCGTATGCAAAGAACTTCTTTAATTAATCACGTTTAGTAGAGTGATACAATCCCTTCGCCTTGAGCTATGTTCTAGACCCTGGAGTGGTTGGGGTACACACACACACACTTTCATTGTATCCTATTACCAGCTGTGGTCTTGTCATGCATCGGCCACGGCGAGGGGGGAAAACATTTGTGCGCTCACCGACAGTTCGACACATGCAAAGTCACCGTCTTGTTTGCCCGAAAAAAACAGTTCCAACCCGCCAGCCGATTATCCGACCGAGTGGCTCGAAGAACAGCTCATCAGATCTCTAAAGCCAATAATTGAGCGCTCGCAAATCATTCAGGAGGCCGATGCTTACATGCAACACCCCACCAGTCGGTCGCACAGCAAGGCTTTGAGGAGAGACTCTCGCTCTAGTTTCCCCCACTGTCATGTCACATCGTGCTGGATGAAGCAAGATGTCGAGGTCTGTAGCGTCAGCAGCTACTTGGGGTTTGAACCCGTGGCTGGGATGGAACGACTGCTGGGTCATGCACGAGAGAGAGAGTGGTGACGTACCTGCAAAATAATCATAAAAAGTTTCTATACACTCGTATGCGTTAGTAAATAGCCTAATTAGTGTCTGTGTGAGTGTGTGAGTGAGAGAGTACAGTAGGAGGGAAAGAGAATGGGTGAGCAGGTCTCACACTTGGATGCGTCCAGCTGTGACGGTAATGGGAAGAAATGTGAGGCAGACGCAGCTAATGGTTCAGTACTCGCTGTCTTTCTCTGTGTCGCACAGATCTCACACTCTCCTTCTCCTTCACTTTAGTTCTCTCTCTCTCTCTCTGAGGTTGTGGAGCGTGGTAGTGGAGAGCGTCGTGAGCGGCGCTAAATGTTTGATGATTTTTATCAAACGTTTCTTTTTTCTTTCGTAGTTCACAGTGTAATTGAGTTGTTGGGGTTTTGTGTGAGTGTGTGTGTGTGTGTATTTTGGGGTGTGTATTGGTGTTTTGCAGATAGAAACTCGTGTTTCTTGTCAGGGATGGCGTCCTCTGAGACGTCGTCCCTGTCTTTGAGGCATGGAGTGCGGGTTCAGCCCGACCCGTGTGTCCCAGTGGAGGCGGTTCTCCTGGCTGTGGGAGACAGTGTGGAACATGCTAACCTGAGCTACGCTTCCAGGATGAACAGAGGGTTGGTGGTGTTTTTAAAAGAGGAGCGCTACGTGGCGCAGTTAATAGCGAGCGGCGTCTCGCTGAACGGCGTCTACCTGCAGGTTTCCCCGCTGGCAGTGCCCTCCACCCGGGTCACAGTGTCCGGGGTCCCCCCGTTCATTCCCAACCAGGTGCTGGAGCGAGAGCTGCAGCGCTATGGGAAGCTAGCGGGTAGCCTCAGAACTGTTGGGCTGGGCTGCAAGAATGAAAAACTGAAGCATGTCCAGTCCTTCAGGAGACAGGTCTTTATGTTCCTCACCTGTCCGTCTCAGACGCTGGAGGTCTCGTTTAGGGTGAAACACGGTGAGGGACATTATGTGGTGTATGCTAGCACGGGTAGCATGAAGTGTTTTGAGTGTGGGGCACAAGCGGGCCCTTGTCCGCACAGACCAGCTGAAGGGCGTCCCGAGCCGGGGGCCACACCAGCGGAGGAGCACGGGCCGGCTGAAGGGCACCCTGAACCGGGGGCCACACCGGCGGAGGAGCGGACTAACGGCGGGGCTCCGCTGGGTAGCGAGACGGCGGAGGTCGCTGCTCCGCAAGGAGGTGAAGCCCCGCCAACTGACCCCGAGGCCCTGCCCACCGGCCCCGAGCAGGGGACCAGCGGGCAGGCAAACAGGCAGGTAGAGAGACAGATAGACGGTCAGGTCGTGAAACAGAGGGCGGAGTTGGCCGGAGGAAAAATTATTGAGGGGAACTCAGCTGTTCTGAGTCCAACAGGAGGGAGAAAGAAGGTAGAGAAAGTACAGGAGGCAGGAGCAGAGGAGGGGATGAGGGAATGTGCAGCAGGAAGCAGTAAAGAGCCGACTGCTGAAGCTGACCAGAGTCAGGCTGCTGGTCCAGAGGTCAATGAGGCCTGTATTGTGGAGGAGGAGATGGAGTACGAGTCTGACTCTGACTCTGTCTACCTCGCAGGCTCCCAGGTTTACAGTGGAGACCTGTATAGGCTAGAGGAGATCAATAACTTCCTGGACGAAACGTTCGGTCAAGCTGTTAAAGTTTTAGATCATTTCCCTGATGCAGAAAAATTTATAAGGAGTGTATTAGCTATAGAGAAGGGGAAATTAGATGATAAGAAACGTTTCCGTCTGAGGAAACATCTGACGGTACTTCGGAAAGCAATGCCGAGGAACAAAGGTTCCAAAAGGTCAAGCCTCAAGTGAGTCTGTGATGGATGTGCTGCACTTAGTTTGTCTGTTACTGTTTGTTGTTTACATCACCGCTCTTTTTCTTTTTTCAATGCACAAGGTGAGGGTTGGTTCGTTAAATATTAATGGTGGGAGGGACCAGAAGAAGAGAGTGGTAACTGCCGATATGATTAAACAGAAACAACTGGACATAGTGTTCCTGCAGGAAACGCACAGCGACCCACATAATGAGGTAGAATGGGGTTTGTGGTGGAGGGGCCAGTATGTCCTGTCTCATGGGACCAACCGGTCTGCAGGTGTAGCCGTTCTGTTTGCACCTGGGCTAGATGTTGACATCATCTCCTCCACAGAGATAGTAACAGGCAGGGCTCTGTTGGTTAGAGCATCCATACAGAACATTACATATATTTTCATTAACATCTATGCTCCAAACCAGGGCTCACACAGGATGGACATTTTCCACAAACTCAGGGATGTCCTGCAGCAGTGTGATCAGAACGAGTGTGTAGTGGTGGGGGGGGGGGACTGGAACTGCACCATAGATTCCTTATTGGATAGGACAGGAGCCTCACCTACAATCATCTGCTACCTTATCACAGATGATTGCAGAGTCCGGTGTGGTGGACGTATGGAGGGTTAAACATCCCCGGGCTAGGCAGTACACGTGGGTGAAGGTGCTGGATGGGAACATTAGGGCAGCCAGGCTGGATAGGATTTACTTATCTCAGAGTTTTAGTAACCGGTTATTGAACAGTCACATTTATCCTGTTGGATTCACTGACCATCACTTAGTCACTTTAGATGTGCACATCTCACCAACCACCAAGTGCAGCTCTTACTGGCACTTTAACATCAAGGTGCTTCAGGACAGTGATTTCTGTCAAGAGTTTGAGGTTTTCTGGGGGATCTGGAGAGGAAAGAAGTGCGACTTTGAGTCCCTGAGTCAGTGGTGGGACGTAGGAAAGGCACACATACGTGTCTTTGTACAATAGTTTATGAGTCACTCCACGGGTAAAATCAAAAAGCTCATTGAGGTTTTAGGAAAGGAAATCAGGGATTTGGAGCACAGTCTACTCACGCACACCAGGACAGACACTCACAGGCTTCAACAGAAGAAGCAACATCTAAGTTCTTTTTTACGAGAACGGCTAAGGGAGCTTTGGTCAGGTCGAGGTTCACCAGTGTGAGGGACATGGATGCTCCTACCTCTTATTTTTTCAATCGACTGACCCGATGGAAATGAGGCAACATGCTGTAAGTTTCTACAGCGCCCTCTTCAGGAAGGAGGACAGCCACAAAGAGAGTGTGGACGAGCTGCTTCAGGACCTTCCTCAGCTGGGCCCCGAGGACAGAGCTGTCCTGGACGCCAACATTTCCCTGGAGAAGCTGACCGCTGCTGTGGGTCAGATGGCTGCTGGTAGAGCTCCTGGACTGGACGGACTGCCTGCAGACTTTTATAAACACTTCTGGAACTGTTTGGGAGCCAAACTTTTGGGAGGTGCTTCTAGAGTGTTCACAGACAGGCATTGCTTTCCCTGTTACCCAAAAAAGGTGACTTATCCTTATTAAAAAACTGTAGACCGGTGGCGTTGTTATGCACAGACTATAAACTTCTTTCCAAGGTGCTCGCCAACCGGCTTAAGAATTTTCTAGAGACTATAATCCACAGAGACCAGTCATACTGCGTACCGGATAGATCCATCATGGATAACATCTTTCTCATGAGGGACTTGTTGGACCTTTGCAAACTGTACAATATTGATGTTGGTGTTATATCATTAGATCAAGAGAAAGCTTTTGATAGGGTTGATCACGGTTTTCTTTTTTCCACTTTAAGGGCTTTTGGTTTTGGTGAAGGGTTTGTGTCACTGTTAGGTTAGATGTACAAGGAAGCTTCTTGTCTGCTGAAGGTGGGGGGCACGCTGAGCTGTCCAGTTCAGGTCCAGAGGGGCATCAGACAAGGATGTCCTATCTCTGGACAGCTGTATTCCATTGTCATCGAGCCTCTTCTTAACAGGTGAAGATCCCGTCTGACAGGACTCATGTTACCTGGGCTGTCTCAGCGTCCCTCGCTGGTGGTGTCAGCATATGCCGATGACATTAATGTGTTCATCAAAGACCAGGAGGATGTTAATGTCCTAGGTAGCAGTTTTGTTTTGTTTGAAAAGGCATCCTCAGCAAAGGTAAACTGGGGGAAGAGTGAAGCTTTGCAGGTTGGGCACTGGTTAAGCAAGGAAACACCAAAGCTGCCAGGAAACATCAGGTGGGGAAGGCAGGGCTTAAAGATTTTGGGTGTTTTTTTGGGAACAGAGGAGTTTCAAAAACAGAACTGGGAGGGTGCTATGGAGAGAGTGTGCACCAGGCTATCTAAATGGAAATGGCTGCTACCTCAGCTCTCTTACCGGGAAAGGGTCCTAATTGTCAATAACTTGGTTGGCTCGACCCTTTGGCACAGACTGGTAGTCCTGCCTCCACCACAGAGCCTGATTGAAGGAATCCAGAGGGCAGTGGTGGACTTCTTCTGGTCCGGGCGTCACTGGCTGAGAGCTGCGGTGCTGTACCTGCCGGTCCAGGAGGAAGGGCAGGGCCTGGTGGATATCGCATCTCGCATCAAAGCCTTCAGACTGCAGACTGCTCAGAGACTGCTCTACAGTTTCGGCCTGCCATGGACGGATACTGCCTGTGTGCTGCTGAGGAGGGCTGGACGATTAGGGTACGACAAACACCTGTTCCTACTTCAGTTCCAGGCAGTGGATTTAACGGGTCTGACACCTTTCTACCAGTCCGTCTTACAGGCGTGGCAGGTTTTTACAGTCCACCGGGGAGCTGTGACCACACCAGGGATGTGGCTCTTTGAAGAAACGCTGTTTGGGAGCAGCTACATCACGTCCCAGGTCCTGGCGTCGGTCAGCCTGAGGTGCAGACTAAGAGAGGCTGGGTGTGTGAAGCTGGGTCATCTGAAGATTTCCATCCCTCATCTGGCGGAGCTGACTAACATCCGGTCAGGCTGGTGGAGGAGGTCTGTGCTTCCTTGCCAGGAGCTCTTAGAGCGTTTGTTGGAGACCCCACATTATCTCACCAATGGGACGATGAGTGTGAGTATGTCTTCCCACCCCTAGTTGTCTGTCCTGCTGTGGGACAGTGGATGGATGGGGAGGGCATCCTGCTGTCTCTAAGGACACCCCAGTTGGGAGATTTTGAGACTCTGGGGAGGAAAGCAATGTACCAGGTCGTTGTGAAGGTCTCAAACTTGCGTTTTCTGGGGGGGGGGGGGTGAGGGTGTCGAGGTGGACTGAGTTTTTTGGGGGCTGTTGGCGGTCCCTGTACAAACCTCCTATAGACAAACGGACAGGAGACCTCCAGTGGAGGGTTGTACATGGGGCCATAGCTACAAACAGGTATCTGGTGCACCTTGATCCTGGCTCAGGAGACGGCTGTCCTTTCTGCGCTAAAACAGAAACCATCCACCATCTGTTCGTTGAGTGCTCCAGACTTGTCAGACTCTTCAGCCGCCTGAAGGTGTGGTTTCAGGGCTTAGGAGAACACTTTTCTTTCTGTCTATTTATCTATGGTCCAAACTACTCTGCTAAAAAAAAACATATACACACACTAATGAACTTCCTTTCAGGACTGGCCAAACTAGCAATTTGGAAAACAAGGAAAAACCGTGTGAGGGGTGAAGGGTCAGAGGATGCAAGTTGCATGCTGACGGAGCTGCTGACTGCCCGGCTCAGGGTGGAGTTTGGGTTTTACAGACTGACAAAAAAGACAGAACTCTTTTTGAGCATATGGGCCCTGAAGGATGTTCTGTGTTCAGTTAGAGACGATGCTCTGATTCTGAACTTGTGATTTGTGTTTTTTTTGTTGTTGTTTTTATTTATTCTTTTAGTTTTGTTGTAAGGTTTTAAGAAGCAGTATCAAATGTAAGCGGAATTGATTTAGTAATAAAGATACTAGTCTGTCTCTCTCTCTCTCTCTAACTGTTCTGTATCCTCACTTCCTAGATCATCTTCTGTCTCTTTTTCTTCCTTTTTCTTCTTGTCCACCATTATTTTTATCTGCCACGGATTTACCTGTAATTGATTTCTTGAATGGAAACAGGAGAAGCAGAAGATGTGAAAAACACAAATTATCTATAATAATATATATTTATTTATTTAATTTATATTTTATTATTACTTTTTTGTATTATTATTATTAATTATTGTAGTATATATATATATATATATATATATATATATATATATATATATATATATATATATACTGTATATAAATAAATGCTATATGTATGGCTCAGCATTTTATTTACACAGCATTAATCCTAGTGGTTAAAATTCAGATCTTCCTCCTAACTCTTGCTGTAGCTTTAGGCCAATAAATATAATGCTGATTAAATCTGTTTCAACTCAAGTAGAAGGCTGTTTTATTTGTTTACATTTTTTTTGCAGTGACCATCCCTTCTCTAGGAGCCTGGGAGGCGGAGCCAAGGCTCATCAGTAAAAAGCCTGCACCCGGGCTGACTGTAACGAGAGTCAATCAGTGAGTCTCTGTCCCGGGGGGGGTGTCCACAAATGTTTTGGGCGCTCAAACGCAAAACGTTTTTTCTCCTGGATTAGGTTTGTATTTGATGGATCACACATCTGTATCGTCAAAGTCTACGGGAGTGTGCATGAGGAGTGGGTTGGGGTGGATAGATGTTTCAGACACAGGACTTTCACCTAGGAGACCGCCGTGTGTGTCCCATGTTCTCATTTTTACCCACAACATCAGCTGTTAAAACACGATTACTTTGATTCACATATGTAAACATACAAACAACACATGTTGGGTTCAAACTGACCGGGTGAGCCTCAACTCGAAACTGAAAGAGGACTGTAGACAATGCGATCATTTTTGTCTGTTTATCTCAGGGACACATCTTTATACCTTGTGTGTGGAAGATTGTGGCTTCACGTTGTCTCCCCCTTTCAACTTTTTAGAGTTTTCCACTCTACACTTTGGCCAGTGTGTCTGCTTCATTGTGGCGTTTGCCTGACTGACTGTTTTGGGGAGAACTCTCCTCTTCCCTCTTGTGTAACTGGACTTCATATAATGCCACTTCAAGCAGCATCTCAAGTAAAGCGCTTTAATACCAGCAGGTTACATAACACCATATTATTGGTTTGTGAAAATGAAACGTGCTGCAGACAGAGAGGAGTTACAAAACACCTTTAATACTATATGCAAATATTGCAATATTTACTTTTTTTTTCTCGCCATTTCAATTAAACCAGGAAGTTATGCTTGTTTATCTTCTTTCAGCATGTATGTGCTGAGGTGACCACCTGCCTTCATCTCAAGCTCACGGTCAACAAAGAAAAAGGATAATTCCATTTTCATATCCTCCTTTTTTTATTATTGTCTTGTTTATGCGGGGGCGAGGCCCGAGGCGACATCATGAATTATTATCTCTCTCCGTCCATATTAAGCCCGCCGCACATAAACATTTCATTAATTTCATCTTGTAAACATACTCTTTCTTATCTTCGCCCCTGATGTGTTTTTTTTCGTTTGTCAGCTGCCTGAGTTTAATTTATTCATTATCTGCTTCCCTCCGTCCTCTTCCCTTCCAGGTTGCTGATTGTACGTTTATTTCTATTTTTTTGCACGACTCATTTGCAACTACTACAATCGTGGGCGAGTTTTCTTTTCAAGACAGAAGTTTGAAAGCTTTAAATTAGTGAGCACTAAGCAGCATGATATTCTCTTGAATTGAGGGTGCAATAATATCAACAGGCAGCAGAGGATTAAAAAGCAGAAAACAAAATACAACATTCAGTAAATAACTGAAACTGTGACAACCCAAGGTGACTCCTGAAAATGGTTTATTCCATCTAATCAACAGTCAAACACATGAAGATATTCAATTTACAATTTATAAATTCAAGAATAGTTGCAAACTCTCACATTTGAGAAGCTAAAACCAACAACGCGCGTGCACCTCTGTATCAATCTCGCATGCTACCTCAGTGTTTGTACGTTGTGTGTGTCTATTACTGTTCACTTCAGGACCTCTCATGGTTGCACAAATTCTCTTTTTGAAGATTTTATTGACAACCTATTTTATTGACAACATATTTATTTAACATATTTATATATTGACTGTTTTATACCGTCGCTGACTCATCCATACTGCTATTTGGCCAATAGGGGGCACAAATGATCAACAGCTGCTTCAGTATTGACTCATGATTCCACTTATGAATTACATATTGTTCCTCACTTTGATTTCAGACAGTTGCATGTATCAATCTATAACTATTGCGTAGCAAATTCAAAAACGTCACACACAATGTCTCAGACGTAATACATGTTGCAGGAAGGTTACATGTGTCAAGACGCCCATATTTGTAGGCATTTTGGTAATTCTCTTGATGGACTAATCGCTGCAGCGTCGGGTGGTGGTTGCAGACGGTGAGAGCAGCAGATTGGTGTCCAGACTGAGGAATACAAAGCAGGTTGCACCTGTACGAAACGCCTCCATGTTCAGCATCAATTGTATATTTATTGAACTCAATTCAGACAGAAGCTATCAGAATAGCTGAAGATATGTTAAAAATAAAGACCGTGAAAATGAGAGAAAAGAAACCGTCCATCAGTTGTTTCAGAGAGGATCTGTGTTTACATTCAAGTGAACCTCGAGTGGCCATCGTGATCACGATGGGAACAGAGAAGGACGACAGGTGATGTCATCATAGAGCGACACACTCTGCACGGGTCGGCAAAACATCCGACTTCAGCACACATCTGTTCATTTACTGTTTCTAGCCAACTGTTTCTTCTGATATGTTTGCATGACCTCAGTTGTTCTCAAACCTTTAACAGCATGTTTTTTATTGCAATAATGATGACGGCGGTCACTTCACTTTTTAACCCAAATTATAAAAAAATGTGAAAAGCATATCTCTGTAAGTACAAGGTCTTGGTTTCATGATACAGGTTGTGCGACACCTGAGTAAGCATCGGCATATATGTTATTCGGTAAATGTAGATGGTACACAGCGTAAGTTAAACACTTTATTTCCGCCGAACACATCTGTGCACTTTCATGGCCTTATACACACAGCTTTTTTCTTTTTGCAAGTCAATATATCTTTTGATTTTATTCAACAGTGCTTTTCATACAGAACGCAAATATTATGCGGCCAAAATCCAACGTATTTCTTATTGGAAAGAGGCGGCTTTATCTGAGCTTTTTCCACCACCGCCAGTAGAGGCATCAACCAATCACATCGTGTGGAACGGACCTGTTCAAATCCTACATTAACGTGTACTACATGGAAGTTCTTTCACAATAAAAGCCCAAGACATGTACGCTGTTAACTGTTTATCAGAGGAAACTCAAATAAAAACGACTCAGCATTTCACTAAAAGCAAATGAGTCTCAGACTGCCTAGTCAGACGTGCTTTGGGTCAATTGGACCCTGATTGAAACTGTTTCAAATTCATATCGCTGCCGGTAATTAATGAATGTTTTTATGCACATTTTGGCGCGCAAGTACTAGGCATTTTTGTGCAGTTCATTCGTCACTCCGCAGGTGTGTGAAGAGCCTTTTTTAGAGTGAATATCTCACTGTGGTTGATGCAGTTGGAAAGCCCCAGAACCTATAGCAAACCACATCACAAGTAGACAAGGCTGCATGCGGCAGTTTAGTTTAATATAAATCATTACATTAATCAGAACTTACTGTCTTTTTTGTTGGCGAGGTCAGCTAAATGCCAGTACAATCCAACAAGGGGACAGAAGACAAACAGGGTTTAAATACAAGAGGAGGGTAACGAGGAACAGGTGGAAACACTGAGGGCAGCACAGGTGAAATGAATGCACAATCAGGGAACAGGGCAGACAGACAATCACAAGGGAGGAAGTGCAGGAACACAGAGGACACACAAGACAAGGACTTCACAATAAGACAGGACACCAGACAAACCAACATCATGACAGTGTGTGTGCCCCCCCCCCCCCCCAAGGGGCGGATCCCAGACGACCAAAACAAAACTTAGTCCCCTAGAGTGGGTGGAGGGGTGACGGAGGAGGGACCAGGAGAGAGAAGCAGTCCGGGGGGCGTGCCGGAGGAAGGGCACAAGGCGCACGGATGCGCTCTGGGGGACGGGCCGGAGGCCACGGGACTCCTTAGTATGAGGAGGGGACTCTGGAGGGGACCCTGGAGGGGAACGGGACGGCTGCCGGGCAGCAGCGGGGGACCCGGGACGGCTGCCGGGACACTTGACGGCTGCCGGGACACTTGACGGCTGCCGGGACGGCAGCGGGGGACCCGGGACGGCTGCCGGGCGGCAGCCGGGACACTTGACGGCTGCAGGGCGGCAGCCGGGACACTTGACTCTGGGACACCGGGAACAGGTCGGGGCGCCGACAGGACCCGGGGGCCCGGAAAAGGCAGGACCCAGGGAGCCGGCAGGACCCGGGCTGGCAGCGGCGCACAGGCGGAGGCCCGCTCTGGGAGCGGCGTGGAGGCAGCAGGACTCGGCCGGACCGCCGACTGGAGACAAGGACCCGGTGTCAGCCGGACTGATGGCAGACGGCAGGAAGTCGGCCCGGACGCCGACGGGATACGGGTAGCCGAGATCGGCTGCCGTGTAGAGGGGACTACTGGAACCGGCGTGGACCGCGGCCCGGGGGCAGTAGGGGGAACCCGGCGCCGACGTTTGCGAGGCCCAGAGGCTCGAGCCTCCAGATCAAGAAACCTGGCAGCCGAAGTCTTGACACTCCGGCTACGGGGCCAGGCGTGAACCCAACCAGGGGTTGCACTCAGGGTCCGTAACCTGACCCTTCTGGTGGCAATGGCGACCACCGAAGGCCTCACGGGGCTCATTCACCACCACGATGAGACAGCTTACAGGGGGTAACAGACGGGGGGGGGGGGGAACCAGTACAATCCGACAAGGGGACAGAAGACAAACAGGGTTTAAATACAGAGGAGGGTAACGAGGAACAGGTGGAAACACTGAGGGCAGCACAAGTGAAAGGAATGCACAATCAGGGAACAGGGCAGACAGACAATCACGGACAATCACAAGGGAGGAAGTGCAGGAACACAGAGGACACACAAGACAAGGACTTCACAATAAGACAGGACACCAGACAAACCAACATCGTGACACATTTAATATCTTCAAAGCAGCACAATGTTCCTTTCCTGGAATTGCAAGTTGAAAACAAACCATCTTTAACTCCTCCCTCCTTCCTCCATCCTTCCCTTTCCGTTAAACTCCTTCTGAATTATCAAACAATGTCTTTTCTTTCAAATGACTAGCTCTGGATTACTTACCTGGCTCTCCCTGCAGGCCCATTAAGCACCTCTGGAGTCACGGTCGCTGCCTGGCTGGCCTCTGCATTCATGATGGTCATTAACTCCGGACCAGAAATGAATGGTGGAACAATCCAATTCAGAGACATCTGAAAATGCCTTTTTACCAAAAGGGGGACTATATTGATAGCAGGCAATTTCACATCTCATTCGTCAGAAGTGGCCTTATTGAATATGAGAGGACTGGGAGGAGAGAATTGCAATGTGGTTCTTTTACATTTCACCCGCTTAGAGAAAGGCCGTGATATCTTTCAAGTCCGTGCAGTCATCCTCGTGTATCACACGCATCGCCCTGGGTGGATCCATTGTTCGGGATAATATGTTTTTTAAAAGCCTTCCTTCTCACCCGACAACAGCGTTTCCCATTCAGAGCGAGTCCTTTAACTCCCCGCCAACGAGACAATCACATTATTTAATTTCTCAGAGAAGACCCGCGGCTGTGTTACGCCACTCATCTCTCCCCTTCGCTGACAGGAAACGGCTGTCCTCTTTTAACCACTTTTCTCTATTCTGTTTCCAGCGATAAAAGAAACAGGGTTGGATAACGACGTATAATCCTCTCAATCCCTCCCTGATCTCATCTCCAGGATCTATTTAAATGCGAGCCTTTACACCAGGGGTGTTTGCTCCCTTTCAACCCGTCTTCTGAGTGCAAAAGAACTGGAGCGAGGGCGGAAGATTAAAGTTTTGACAAAAATTTGTTTAATTGACAATATGTCTAATGGACAATATTTCTATGCGGCTTTAAATGGAGATAAAGAAACCCGGCCAGAGGATATGAAGCACCTTCAAACCCAAACGATACCTCCCCTTTAAGGTGGAAATGCTTTCAATTTTCGTAGTTACAGATTTTAATTACAGGACATTATGAATCGCACGTTTCTTTCAAGGGGTGACTTTGAGAAGAATCCTTAAAGGCCTGCAGAAAAGTGCTAAGTGATTAAGAAGCATAACCACTCTGCACAGAGATGTTCTCTGTCTTTTATTTGTATTCAATTATGACAACTTTATGAAATTATTCTAAGCAAACCAAGTCCATTGTGCTGCTGCAGGGAATCGGTGGTGGTGTTCTCTTTTCCCACATTACTGAAATGCAGAAACATTTAAAAATATGTATTATCGGTTGACCTTTGGCTTCATCCACAGTAATTTCTGCAGAAACTCATTTAGATTTAGCTCAGTTTTCCCATTTTTCAGCAGATTTTAAACCAACAACTGGTGAATGAACTGCGATGCAGAGGCTCGTACAGGACCAGTGGAAGGAAGACTAACAGAAATGCAGTTGGCCGGTTATTCAGTGCAGCAGTTGTCTGAAGTGAAGTGCGAGGACGCTGAAAAGTTCTGCGATTGAAGAGTTCTCCATTCCGTGTGCGGACACATTCGACAAGTCCTCCAATCAAAATGGGAAAACAATTGTTTAAGTGAGATCATCTTGCAGGGCTGTTACAAATAAAATGAAAAGTTGTGGAAGGAGCAAAGACAGAGTAAGCTACGTTAAGCCCAATTCTGCTCACGGTTTCTACCCATTAACCCTCTGGGGGCGGGGCCCGCGACGATGCGGGCGGGCAGGTGTTTAAGTTTTTAATAAAATTATATCATCAATAATACGTCACAGAGGTTTAAAATCTGGCGGATATGGTTTCCACTTCCGCGTCTGAGCATCTCTACATGGACGTGTCTTACGACGTGTGCAAAGCTTCAGTGTGAGTCAGGAGATGCCAAGCAAAGAGTCCTGAGCAAAGCTATATTGGAAGGGACAGACGGCGCAGCTCCAGTGACTGAAGGATTCGCTAACAAGGAGCTAGCCGGAGCTAACGGGCCAGATAGCTGGCTACAGCGTTTCTGTGAGACTGAACGGTGAGTAATCAATTGTTGCCCCTATTACCGTTAACTTTCTTACAGTGAACTTAGTACGACTAGTCGTGTTGGACCTCCATTATGTCATTGTAAGACCATAACTAACGTGTGTTTGTTGACGATAGCTTAGCTTTAGCACGTCACTAGATAGCGCCGTTTTGGATGTCTCTTCCGTGTCTACGACTGAACGGTGCATATTCAACTGTTGTCTCTATCACCGTTAACTTTCTTACAGTGAACTTAGTAAGCCTAGTAGCGTTGGATCTCCGTTAATCGTTACTACAGTAGTGTTTATGTCACGTTAGGTGCCGCTAACATGGCGCAAGCTAACGAGAGCTAACGGAGATAGTTGACTACAGCTATGAACGGTGGGTAATCAACTGTTGTCCCCATCACCGTTAACTTTATTTCAGTGAACTCATACTGACTTGTATTAATGTATTTTACAGAGTGGATTCAGAGCTGCGAGGGTCCAGAGGACAACATGCAGCTGCAGCAGGCTCCCTGTCCGTCTGCCTGCCAACATATCACCATAGCAGGCCTCAAAGCCAGCCACAGCTCATCATCCCCACCATAATAATACATTTGGTTTTTGACATTTATCTACATTTGTCTACCATTTTATTCATATATTCCACTGCTTTTGTGAACCTAAGACCTTTGGTAAACCAATTTCCATCACCAAAACCGATATACCCATGAGTAAAGTTATGTTTTCACAACAAATATGAAACTTTTCCAAAATCAAGATTCAATTTTTGAGCTTCAGTCATATTTTCTCTTTACACTTGTGCCTTGGGACAATGGTGCCTCATTATATAGATAGCTGAGATTCTTCTGTAATTTTTGTATGTATGTATCATATGCACGTGACTTTAAAAAGGGAAATTAAAAAATTATGTAAAATCAAGAAAATGACCCCAGAACCCAGAGTGTTAAAGGGGAGTTTTTAAGAACGGTTGGGTTTCTGTATATCCCAGTAAAGTACTGTTTTCTGTAATGATTTAACACTATATCGATTTAATTGAATATTCACTCTGTTTTGCCTCTGTTTTTGGTCTCCACCTCCTCCTGAGAACAATGTCCGTCTCTAGAGATGCTAAATGCTCCGCTACGTTGGCCAGCTAGTTGCTAACCGTGTCCCTCTGGTGCAGAGCAGGTCGTGTGCAGAGGATCTTTTTGGAGATTTTCCACTGCTCACAGCTGCTCGCTGTGGCCGAAAAATGCCACCGTGAGCAATAAGGGTGACCTGTAAACCGTAAACAATGACCTGAAACTCGCTCTAAATCTCAGCAAAGCCTCGTTCACGTTCTCCCTTTGTATTCATGCATTACAACACAAAACATATGAATGAGAACTACTTAAAGAGTAGTTATACGTCAGACATGCGAATGGATTTTTAGACTACGGTGACTCCCCTCTTTGCAGCATTCGGCGTCCGTGCACCCGACAACCACAGAGCCAACTGCAGCACTAAAGCGCCAGCTGCATTGACCCGTACGTCCTTGCTCCCCCCCTCCTGTCTCCGTGTCTCCATAAGCCATAATTTCTGCACAATGCTGGCTTGAACGTGCCCGCAGGCTAGTCTGGTCAATGTTCCCTCTCATACGACGCTCATCACGGTTCTGGTGCCTTTCTGCTGCTAAAACCGCCCAAGCCTGGCAATTCACAGATTTTTCTATCCATCAGGCAAAATGGGTTCTCATTAATAGTTCATGGCTTCTTCTTTCACCCTGTTTGTTACATTGAAAACGAGAGGAACAGGAACAAGAAAAGGGAAAAGAAAGTGAATCAGGTAGCCACCCCGGCGCTGTGCACTCATTTACACCGGAGCCATTCTATTAACCCGCTCTCTCTTTTACGCCACCCCTTTTTCTCTCTTTCTTTCTCTCCATATCTCTAATTTTATTGCTTTTGTCCTGTTTTGCTCTCTGTCTCTTGTTGCCGCTACTTACCATCTCTTTAATGCCATCTCCCCCCTGCGTTCCCACACTTCTAGGATATTTATTCATTCATTCATTTTAAACTCTTGTTCAGACTGACAGCACACACTTTGTTATCCTGATTGATTTTAGAAAAATCAGTCCAGACGCTCGGATCAGAAGTGTGAAAGTGCTTTGAAGTGTACCCTTGCACTTGCACTTTCACTTTTACGCTGCTTGCACTCGGCTGCCTCCCCTCTAAACATCAGTGTTAGACCAGCCTCCTCCTCCATTGCCGAGTCTGTCGGGTGCAACGGAGGCGTTGAAAAGCAACATCTGCAGCAGTCCATGCAGATGGTCGGTGACGTCCAGACACTCTAATTGGAACTGATCACTTGCAATTAACAGCGGTTTTAAACATTTGATTTGAGAAACAGATTTGCGTGCAGTCTGAACGTTTATAGCCTTAGATTCATCCGTCCTTTCCTTCTCTTTCTTGTAATATGTGAGCGGTCTGAAAGCAGGTAATAGGCTAGTGGTAAAATATATAGAGGAGCCTTTAGGGCGAGAGGTTTATGAGGAAGAAAGGAAGAAAGCTAGAGAGAAAAGAGAGAAGACTGATTCTGGGTTTTTCTAAGCGTAATGGAAAGGATGTAGGGAGAGAATGTGACAAAAGGATTTAATCTCCTAAATTACCAAAAATTTGAATAAAAACGTAGTTATTTGATGCAGACATTTTAATATCTGTCTGTATCTCCACAGAGAAAAAACAGGTGAAATGTTCTGATGTAGAGAGACTGACCTGCAACAAGGTCTTATTGGTCTTATTCTTTGGAATAATGATACAAAGGATAATATGTACGGATCCTGTAATTGTAGTTTTCCAGACGAGGCGGTAAACATTCTCCAATATTTTGACTTGGTAATGAACATTATTGAACGGTATGAGTCCCCATGAAAAGACACTGTCTCTCACAGCACACACTGAGCTGCACATTTCTTTTTTCGTTTTAGCTCTTACAATTTGACATGTTTTCACTAAGAAGAAATTAAAGACCGGTAATTATGAGCACATAATCTGTTTCTGTGCTTCATCTTGCCATGTGAATGGATCAGGAGCAAAAACACTACTTTAGATCACAATCCAAGCACTTACCCTCGACTCCATTGATGCCAAAATAACCCTTAAGTTTAGACTTTCCAATCAAACCCCAGATCTCTTCCTGCCTCCTCGAGGTAATGGAAAAGGGTCTTGAAGATGTCGGGCACATCCAGGTGTTTAGCTGCCCTCTGCACTATTTCTGCAACCTTCATTTACAGTGAAGAGTTTTTTTGCTGATCGTGCATTCTTTTTCAGCTTCCCCCTGTTTTACATTCATTCCGTTCCACCTGGGACATTAATTTGATCGGAGTGTTTGGTTTGGTTTCTTTATTAGCACCCGTAGGTAAACTTGGTTTGCAGTAGAAAACAGTTGAAAATGAGGCATCCGTCTCGACATACATTACAACAAACACAGACAACCAGACAAACATGATAAAAGTACTCAAAGCTCCAGATCAGTGCTGTCGTAATTATAATTTCTTCACTGCTGCTGGAACTAAGCTGTTTTTATAATGCTTTGTTCTGCACCGTGGTACTAAATACCTCCGCCTAGAGGGGAGAAGCTGAAATTCCCTGTGCAAAGGGTGAGAGTCGTCCTTTAAAATGGGGCTAGTTATTCGTTGTAATAGTCTGGTGTACAGGGACTCTGGGCTGAGTTGTGACTCACCAATCAGTCTGCTAGACCATTTCACAATCTGAGAGTTTCTGTTCTTTAAAGACTGGTTTCCAAACCATGACACCAAAGAAAAAGATAAAATTGATTAAATAAAAGCATGATAAAGTAGGGTCATCATGGTTTTGTCGATGTGGAAATAGGAGTTTCCTTAAACAAAACAAATGCTGGTGACCCTTTTTGCACAAGGCTTCACAGTTTGCTTCAAAGTTCAGTTTTGAGTCGATAATTGTCCGAAGATATTTGTAAGATTACATTACATTTAGCTGACACTTTTATCCAAAGCGACTTACAATAAGTGCAATTCAACCATGAGTACAAACTCAGAACAACAATAATCAAGAAAGTACAATTTCTTCAATCAAGTTAAACCACAAAGTGCTATCAGTAAGTGCAATTTAAGTGCTACTAAAATGCTACTACGGCGCTACCTTCCTTATTCAAGTTGTAGTCGAAAAAGATGTGTTTTTAGTCTGCAATAATAATCACAATAAACACAAGCAATGACATGTTTTCAAGCCTTTCCAGTCCAAAAATCATGTTTTTCGGTTCAGAAATAAAGAAATGAGCAATTTTTTACCTAAATCTTAGTCACACCATGAACTAACTGTACTTAAAATGACCGTCTCCTTCCGCGTGTGTGTCATCCTCGAAACACGGAGAAGAAAATCAAGAAAAAACAGTCGTTGTTTTCTCACAGCTCGCGACGTCAATACTTTACACACAGTGATCTACCCACTACTGGTCTGTACGGTTACAGACGTGGTACTTTGAGCGAAATCCACCGTTGTTAAGGGTACTAAATTAGCTAAATCGTGAAACGTTATAACCGCTCAGTCATGTTGAGGAGCTTTCCTCAATTTGGAGCTTGTTGTGTAATAGTGATGCCCGTTACCCGGAGAGGTTCGGAGGAGATACACGTTGCTAAAACAAAAACACATGGAGCTAACAATAGCAGAGTATATTAGCCAACTTGAACTAGCGTTAGCATTTCTTTACAGGAACCTGTTTTTACTGCGGAATCACTTTAAATCCTTCCAACACATATTCCAGATCCTTCTGTCGGCTTCTCTCTGAGATTTAATTTTTTTAATCTTCATATTATTTGAGTCAGTGCAGTTAGTCACAGTGTGGGCTCCACGGGAGCTCTGACAGCTGGCGTTTGCGCCGCTTAGTGAAGGATCAACTAAGACCATTTGAAAATGGATGCACAAGCAGTTTGTGTTGGTTATTTATTGTTGAATTATTAATAATAACTTTATTCATACAGCACCTTTAAAAAAACAGTGCTCTACAGAGAAGCAAAGTATAGACATGTATAACGTCAATAAAGAAAAACATTTAAGAAAACAAAAGACAAAAAAAAAAATGCCGCAAAGGCAATGAACACAACAAAACCAACACAAACAGGGACTTCCCTGGCTCAAGAATCATAATCCCCAGATTGATTAGGCTGGGATTAAGATCACCGGCTGGAGTTCTTCTCGTCACTCCCGCTGACTCAGATCTGCGGTGCCCCCTCAGGTTATTCCCCCCAGCAAACCAGATACCGGCCCTGGCCTCACCACAGTGCCTCAGGAATATGTGGATTTGGGAGAGGCATTCAGCAAGGTGCGGGCCCTTTCACTTCCCCCTCATTGTTTCTACGATTGTGCCATTGACCTGCTCCCGGGCGCTTCACTTCCCACGAGCCGGCTTTATAATCTCTCCCGGCCAGAACGTGAGTCTATGGAGAGGTACATTACGGACTCTGTCGCCGCTGGAATAATACGCCTCTCATCTGCACTTGTGGGAGCGGGTTTCTTCTTCGTCTCTGAGAAGGACAAGAGCCTCCGTCCCTGCATTGATTACAGAGGTTTGAATCAAATAACTATCAAAAATAAATATCCGTTACCACTTATCTCCTCATATTCACTAAACTGGACCTCCGCAACGCGTATCACCTGGTCCGAATTCGCGAAGGGGGCGAATGGAAAACTGCCTTTAACACACCCCTGGGACACTTTGAATATCTGGTGATGCCATTTGGATTAACTAATGCCCCTGCCGTTTTTCAGGCCCTG
This sequence comes from Taurulus bubalis, assembly GCF_910589615.1. Classification (NCBI taxonomy): domain Eukaryota; kingdom Metazoa; phylum Chordata; class Actinopteri; order Perciformes; family Cottidae; genus Taurulus; species Taurulus bubalis. Next base: position 24,050,785 of record NC_136590.1, on the reverse strand, counting down.
GTGAATGACGTTCTCTGCGACTTCTTAAATTGTTTTGTGTTTATGTATATTGATGACATTCTCATCTTCTCCCCGAATCCCCAGGATTACACTAACCATGTTCGCCTGATTCTACAACGACTGTTAGAGAATCAGCTCTTCTTTAAGTCTGAGAAATGTGAGTTCCACATTACCTCTGTGCAGTTCCTGGGCGTCTTCATTGAGGAGGGTCAGGTGAGAAAGGACCCAGAGAAAGTTAAAGCAGTAACAGAGTGGCCGGTGCCCGCCTCAAGAAAGAAGCTCCAGCTGTTTCTGAGGTTCGCTAATTTCTACCGTCGATTCATCCAGAACTACAGCCGAACGACAGGTAGTCCAAGGTCCGTTCTTCATGGCTCCCAGAAGCCGAAAGGGCTTTTTGTGCCCTCAAGGAGCGGTTCGTCTCGGCCCCGATCCTGGTCCACCCTGAACTTCCAGTTTGTCATCAAGGTGGACGCCTCGGACACCGGAGTCGGAGCTGCACTTTCCCAGCGGTCAGCTTCCGACTCCAAGCTCCATCCTTGTGCTTTCTTCTCCTCTAGACTTACCCCGACGCAGAGGAATTATGACGTTGACAACCGTGAACTTTTGGCTGTCAAGTTAGCCCTGGAGGAGTGGAGGCACTGGCTGGAGGATCAGTGCTCCCCTTCATAGTATGGACCGACCCCCGCAATTTGGAATACATCCATACGGCGAGACGCCTCAATTCAGGCAGACAGGCTCGCTGGGCTTTGTTCTTCACCCGCTTCAATTTCACCCTCACCTTCCAGCCGGGGCACAAGAACACCAAGCCGGACGCACTCTCCAGTCAGTTTGCCCCGGAGGAGGGAGACTCTACTCCCGACATCATCCTACCCGCCTTGTGCGTGCTGGGTGCGGTTACCTGGAAGATTGAGAGGGTGGTATGTGACGCCCAGCAAACCCAACCTAGCCTATTTGTTCTTCTGGCTGTCCATTCCCAAGTCCTACGGTGGGCCCACGAGCCCTGTCTCTCTGGCCACGCCGGCATCCGCCGGACTATAAACTGGCTCCGCCACATCTTTTGGTAGTCGTCTCCCAAGGAGGACACCCGTTTGTACGTGCTGGCCTGCACGACTGCGCCCGCAACAAAGCTTCGCACCGACCTCCCGTGGGGTTTCTACGACCACTCCCTGTGCCCCAACGTCCGTGGTCCATATCGGGGTGGATTTTGTCACGGGTTTCCCCCCATCCGACAGCAACACTGTCAATCTGACGGTGGTGGATCGGTTTTCCAAAGCTGCTCACTTCATTTTCCTGCCCAAGCTTCCATCAGCCTGTGAAACCGCCGATTGCTAGTTCTACATGTTGTTCGGCTTCATGGTATCCCTGCGGACATAGTTTCGGATCGCGGCCCGCAGTTTTCATCCCAGTTGTGGAAGGCCTTCTGTCACACCTTCGGCGCCACGGCCAGCCTCTACTCAGGATTCCCCCTACAGACTAATGGCCAGACGGAGAGGATGAACCAGGAGCTCGAGGCCATCCTCAGGTGTGTGACCACCACCAATCCCTCCTCATGGAGCCGTCACCTCTCGTGGGTCGAGTACGCACACAATTCCCAGACATCTACTGCCACCGGATTATCCCCATTTGAGGCCTCTTTGGGTTTTCAGCCTCCCGTTCCCCAGCCAGGAAGTTGAGGTTGCTGTACCAGCATTCCAGAGCAATGCCCATTGTTGTAGGCACGTGCGGAGAGAGACTCTACTTTGCACAGCAGAGCAGAACAGGAGAGTGGCGGATCGAGGTCATGTTCCAGCTCCGGACTACAGTATTGGACAATCAGTTCGGCTTTCGGCCAGGGACATCCCCCTACGCACCGAGTCAAAGAAACTCTCCCCCAGATATGTCGGTCCTTTTCCCATCATCTCCATCATCAACACTGTCTCGGTCAAACTGCAGTTGCCTCGTTCCATGAGGATTCACCCAGTATTTAATGTCTCTCTCCTCAAGCCCATTGTCTCCAGCCCCTTAAATTCTCCGCCAGTCTGCACTTGGATTTTGAACTACTGCGTGAGCGTGCGTTTAGGTCCTCCACACCACAACCCCCTAACAGTTCCTTAATTTACAGTTTACCCTTCAGCCTGTTTATCCTCCAGAGTCTACCGTATGATAGGATCTAATGAAAATGTCAACATGTGTTTTTTTCCGCTTGGTGTTTTGTTTTACCATTAGCCACTATAGTATAGCTCTGTGATCCGTTTGGGCGTTACAGCCACATAATGTTTTGAAGGAGAAAATAATGATGTTTTCAGAGGCCATACTGGGGGTGGGGCCCTAATGGCCAGTCAGAGCAGTTTTGTTATTGGACTCCTGATCCATCGTCTCCTTCAATTAATGAACAATGTCATGTTAATGTTGTGAGTTCCCACATGTGGACTCGTGTGCACATTATTTTCACATTTGTTTAGCGAAAATGATCAGCACACCAAAATGAATCAATTTGAGTTTCAGCTCCCAGCAGCTTCCACCTCGGGCCTGCTCGTGCGTTCCATTGAACACAATTAGCAGCGATCGGGTTCTTGTTGATTGTTGTTGTTTTTTTAGCACGTTGTACAGCCCTGAATTTAATTTACACCCGAGTACCTACTGTAAACATGCATTGACTAATTAAAGAACAACGGCAGGAAGCACCTGGTTGGTACCTCTCAGGTAGATAAGTGAAGAAATAGAAGTACTCAAGTTTAGCACAGTTTTCGACCCATACAAACCACAGATAACTCAGCAATTTGTGACTGTTTATGGGTTTTTTTATCGAACAGATTGCCTGTGCATGATGGATGGATTAGATCAGGTCTCTAATGAAGCGGGGCACTCATATTCATATTTAAAAATCATCAAACTGGTTCATCTTATCTGTTGCAATCAATCCACTAGGTTTCCTTATTTGTATTGAGTAACTAACAAACCATATCCTTATAATGGAAACATATGAAATACTGGAAAACTGGATACTTTAGCATATATATATATATATATATATATATATATATATATATATATATATATATATATATATATATCAGTGGCGGGCTGTGCATTTTGGACCTAGGCCTTCGCAGCCGTCTTATATTGTTTACATAAATGCGCGCATGGCGGGACGCTGCCTCATTAACGGACAATGCATGTAGTTCACATCAACAAGTCACATTTATTTGAGGGTTTATCTTGCGCCTATACTTCACTTTATTAATAAAACAACAGCAGGATGTTTGCACAAGACGGCAACCACTTTTATTCTTGTTCCACACTTCACTGGAGCATTTCCTCTCCTTCTGTTTTTCCCTTCACAATAAAAGCCCCAGAAACTTACATCAGAACACTGTTTCCTAGAGACCTGTACAAGTACTCAATATAATAGCTTAGTGTTATAACAAAACATGAAAAAACAATCCAACTAAACTGCGGCTCTGAAGCACCGCGCCTCAACAGCTGTTCTCCCCATGCTCTCAGCCAGCACCCATGTCCAGACACTCTAATACAGCGGTCCCCAACCCCTCGGGTCGCGGCGCGGTACCGGTCCGTCGGCCCCTTGGTGAAAAAAAAAAAAAGTTGAAAAAAATGTTATTTTCAAAAATGACCGGATACATCCGTCTGTGCATAGCCTCAAACGTAACACCTTGACACATGTCAAGAGGTTCTGTGATACGTTACCCCAAAAATGAAACTTAAAAGTCTGTTTCAACTCTGTGTTCTGGATTAAAATCAAGGCAGAGTATACTGAGATGGCCAAAAAAGCGAAACCCTGTCTCCATTTCAACATCCTCTCTTTGTGAAACGGGTATTAATGAAGTTACAGAGTGCACATAAAGGTTTAGGTTACGGAGTAGAGTCAGTAGACTGGACATAAACACACGTCGCTCTTTTTCTCCCGTCACCCCAAGATGGGACCGGCTCATAGCAGAGAAACAAGCTCAGGGCTCCCACTAATTCGGCGTAATGGTGAGTTGTATCTTTATGCACTTTATAATTGTCTTTATGCCGGTCGTATCATTTACTTCTTATTTATTACGTCATATTTATTATGTCATATTTTTCGCCCACACCGTGAAGGCAAAAACCGGTCCGTGGCTCAAAAAAGTTTGGGACCGCAGCTCTAATAGACTGTTTCATATAGTTTAACGAAGTTACTCTTATAAATAAAGAGAGGTAAAATGTGGTTGGATAAAGATGCTGTTAACCAGCTCCCAAGCAAGGCATACCAGAGGCCTGAAGAAGCAGAGGAACAGATGAAGAGCTGTGCAATGAGAAAATAAGACTGCGTCTAGACTCTTCGGGGGGGATCTACAGATTGCTGCCTCAGGGCAACCACAACGTGATCTCACTATTACGAGCATGATAGCAGGTCACACGGGGTGTGTTGACCGACTAGCGTAGCTATTTTAACCACTTTGACAAGAAAAAAAGGCGCGGCCATTCCGTGGAGCAATGTTCCATTACGCAGCGCTCGCCTCGCAATATTGTGCATCCTGGCTGACCGACTTGACCAGCCCAACCCCGTCGGGTCAACAACAATGCATGTTGTCCAAATAACCACCAAACAACCAGTCACATTTAGTAATAACAAAACAATCCAACACAACTAAAACACTGCAAACACACACACACACACACACACACACACACACACACACACACACACACACACACACAAGACATCTCCAGCAGCTGCTGCACCGTGGAGGGGAGAGGCTGCAGATGTAAAAAAAAAGTAACACAATCAGCATTTCACTCACCACATGCCCGTAATCTTCTGTGCGAAAGGCATCATCAGTAAATACACCAGCAAGTCATCAGTAAATACACCAGCAAGGTAGCTTTTTGGTTCAAGGTAGAAGTTTCTCGTTGCTTCGTATACATGTACGCGGCTGTAACTGCTTTGCTGACATAGCACAGGAGGGAAAACACCTGATTGGATGAACGCTTCTCCTTAAAACAAGCTGCACTGCTGCAGGCTGAAGACTGCAGGCAGAGCAACAGAGGAAGACAGGAGCTGTGCAATGAGAAAATAAATACGTGTAGTGTATTTGTGAAAAACAATTAAATTAGAAAATAGCTATAACTTTGTATATATATATATATATATATATATATATATATATATATATATATATAAAAAGATTAGAAAAGCAAGCAGTTTATCAGTGGATTTCACATTGATGTTATTTTATTATTTGATCATTCCATTTTGATTTGCCCAAAACGAGCGTTATCCAGTTTTTAACAGCTAGAAATGGTCCTCAGATGTGATATCAAGGCCGGTTGTTTGGATGAGTGTGGAGCCCTGAAATCATAAAAAAAAGAAGAAGAAAAAAGATGTGCTTCATAAACACAATGATCACACCAATTTATCCCCCAAAAAACAGGAAACTAGTTTCCTTTTTATATGATCATTCTGTTCTTATTGCAGCAAGATCTTACTTTTATAGTTTTGGTTATCATTCCCATCAGTCATGACGATGTTATTCTCTCCAACTTAACTGCTGGATCTGGATACAAGCAGCAATATGAGAGAAGCGGGACGCACGAGCCAAACTCATCTGGAAGCGGAAAAACTAAATGTATGACTCAAACCGTCTGTTGTTAACGTCCGATCCCAGTTTACAGACCCACTTCCTTCTAAGGATTTGACCTACTGTACTCGCAATACTTAAAGACAGTATTGTGTAGTGAGGTTTAATTACTGACGTTAGAGCGACTGAGAAACTGACAGCTTGTTTACAATCTGTTCATCTGGCCGCGGGTGGTTTATTTCTTTTGCTTTGTTTTAAGTCATTTTAGAAAGGTTCGACTTTGGTGAGTTCCATAAAGGAGATATGATGCCCAAAACTATGCAAACAAGCTTGAGGTTCATATATGGCTTCAATGCCACTCTGACTCCTTGGTATTTCTCTTCCCAGACATCTTTGGGAAAGCGAGGGTGGAAGATTACAGAGACACACAATAGATATGTTGCCATTTTCTACACAAAAGTAGACAATGACAGCAGGCACCTCTGTCAGGAGGAAGACAACAACATGGATAGCTGGGGGGAGATGATGCCAACACTATATGGTCACAAGTACAGGCTGCAGCGGGGGGAAAGGACCTGCAAACATGTGCTGCATCCACGGATTTACAGGATGATAATCTGTCCGTGCAACATGCACACAAAGATGCACAAAAAAACTAAAAACACTTGATGATGGTCAGAGACATTGACAGGCACACAATTTACCAAGCTGAACTCAGTCGACCCAGTATCGCCCAGACCGACCTAAATTCAACCAATCCCTCAGTTGCCACCTCCGTTCTCACCCGATCAATAAACTCTGGCCCTCGTTCAATTTGACAAGCATCTACATGGGGGGAAAGGCAATCGCTAAGCACCGGCAGGTATATGATATTGACCGAGGGGAGATAAGGCTTAGCCTATTCAATCATGCAGGGGAGATTGGCCCGGGGAGGTTCAGGGCTGGAGCCGATCCAGAGCGTCTGCAAAGGCTGCAACAATGAAGAGCGCAGAGGAGCAAACAAACAGACAAACAAACGTGTCCTTCGCATTATGAGAAACTTGTGATTGAGAGCAAGAATGTGTGTGTGTGTGTGTGTGTGTGTGTGTGTGAGAGACAGTGGAGAAATCACAGAATGACATTTGTAGAAGTCATTCTGTGATTTCAGTGTCAGTGTGTAGGTGTGGATTCTTGAGTCAGACATAATTGTAGTTTTTTTCTCCATCTTTGTGCAATATCCGCTCATCTGTAAACTTGACGAGGTGCAAAGCGAAGAGAAGACCTGCATGAATTCAGACGTGCACCCCGACTTGCGCACTCTTGGTGTGGATTAAGAGTGAATATCCCCCCAAAATGGAATTCTTACTTGACAAATTACTGACGAGGCAGATTTGCGAAGGATTAAGATCACAGACGGTGTCTACAAATATTACAAATGACTAGAGGTCCCCAGGTAATACTGGTTCTGTGCCAATAGAGCAGGGGTGGCCAACCAGTCAGAGACTAAGAGCCACATTATACCCCTCCCCCCAAAGATTAAACACACATTATTATATTAACTTTGTTCAAAGCTTTTTTGTCACAGTTGAGAAGGACATAATTCTAATAAGAACATGCATGTGGTCTGGGGCAGTGGTTTAACTGATCTGGCTGCAGGACCCACCATCACCACGGAAGGACAAGCCGCGACCAAAGCGAGGAACATTTTCAACTTCTCAATTTGATTTAATGAATTTATCTAATGAGATAGTGTCACAGTATGCCAAACACAGACATATTCCCTTTCACACTCAATTAAAAACCCAAAAGTGCTTCTTAAGGATAAAAGGTAATACAACACACATAATAATGTTATAACTTCAGCCTTTTTGAACATAACATAAAAAAAAGGTTGGGAATGAAGCGAACTATCACAAATAGTCCGATGTGTAAACTCACGCAAGTAAAGTGTGTTGTGAACGCAGCATTGAGGAGTGTGTGAATATTCAATTCAATTCAGTTTATTTTATATAGCCCAAAATCACAAATTCAAATGTGCAATCTGTACAAATAACATTCTGTCCCGGGACCTCACATCAGATCAGGAAAAACTCCCCAAATAAAGATAGTAAAAACCATTTCACAGGGAAAACAGGAAGAACCCTTCAGGAGAGCAACAGAGTAGGATCCCTCTCCCCGGTTGGACAGAAGAATAGATAGAAGTAGCTCGTGAGAATTTGAGATCAATCAAATTAGTCTGATTGATCTCAAATTTTGTCCCAAACGTTCAAACAAAATCAACGACTCAAGGATGAACATATTTGATTTTGGAGGTCAAATTACGAAAGGACAAGGTCACTGTGACCTCACATCTGTCCCATTCGCAATATCTCAGGAATGCTTAGAGCTAGTTTCTTCAAATTTAGCTCAAACTACAACGACTTTCGGGTGTCACACCGAGTGAAAATGCTCAAGCTTGTAGACATCTTTTTGCAAGATGGCTACACTTAACATAGAAGGAACAGTAAAGGGAATATTGCATAATTTCTGCAGGGTTACATTACAAGAGGCAAGGATATGCAATGACAGTAGACTTGACACATTCAAAAGGTAGGATAGTAGGCTACTCACCCGATGTACAATATAACAACATTTACAATATAACATTATGTACAACATTTACAATATGTACAAAATGTACAATATAACAATATGTACAATATAACACACATGCAAGAAATTGCAAAGGGGTTTTCTTTTTTTGTTAACGCAAGTTACTTTTAAAAGTAACCAACACTGTTAGTGTGTTTCTGTTCGAAAAATTCACACGACACATTGAGGTAAAATCATAAATCAGGACATTTAATCTTTGCAAAGAGAAACAGTTACAGAATTACACAACATGATATGTCAATTGCGTATCCTGAACTGCTAACAGAATGAGAGGAGGACCACCTTCTTAGATACATATGTTTATCAATAGACAGAGGCCCGCATGACGTCTTCATGGCTCCATCATGAGCCACTGCCTGTCTTTCGATAGATTGGCTGGTCAGGGCCAAAGTCACAAGGCTGCAAACCATACTGTTCCTAAACAAGAGACATATTGATACTCAGATGACCAGCCAATAATGTGTAAGCATTTAACATGTATGTGAGAGTTCAATCAGAAGTTACTGGCTTTATTGCTAATACAACTAACTAATGTACCTTGCTAATGATTCTGAAGGTAACATGAAAAACAGTACTAAATCAAGAGTAAATAAGTTTTTCTTAACATAACAGTTTCCTTTTCATCACTTTGCAAAAGGTACCTCCCAATAATGATTTCAAAACATTCACATTTACATCACGTCACATACATGCATTTATTGTATTAGGAGAATTTTTTTCAAATATCTTGTTTCTGAATACAAACACTTCATTTTCTGCTCCGTTGATCTCGATGTCGCAGCCTTTCTCTGAAGTTATGAAATGGTATTTGCAGAACAGATTTGTCGTGGGACCACGGCCACAAACGCAGCTGCTGAACCGCTTTCTCGTCCCAGAGTTTGACTCCTGACAAGCGGACTGGAGCAGAGCCAAAAGGTCCAGTAAGGGCCATTTCTTTAAATAAGACTGTGACACGGCTGAATGGATAGTTGGATAATAATCTGGGCTTCAGCTGGCCTCAGTTGCTGTGGAATTAACTGGATGTGTGTAGATGAAACCAGGTGAGGCGAACAGACTTCCACAGGTAATTAATCTTGTCCTGAGGTCGGCAGATTGGATTTCTTAACTGAAAGCACACTGTGTCATTGAAGGCCGCGTACAGAAGGCACACAGTTCTCTATGTCTAGTTTAGGTAATCAAAAATATCAAGAAAATGTCTTTAAATCAGTGGTTCTTAACCTGGGTTCGATCGAACCCCAGGAGTTTGGCGAGTCACTCTCAGGGGTTCGGCAGGGGTCAAGACACACACAGTATAGCCCGATTCACACGAGCGCTGACATCTTTGCTCAAGTAGTTGCAGATCTGATTTCAAGCCCAGCCAAATTCAGCCTCCAACTCGACTCCACCGGCGTTTCCAATCTAACCCAGCTTGTTGTATTTGTACGCTATATGAAAGACGACGAGATAAAGGAAGATTTTTTATTTTTAGTCTATGTGAAGAAACTCGTGGATGACTTCAGAGACAAAGATCTTTTGTGGAATGTGGTTTCCTGCCCTGCCCGGCTGGTTACCTGCCCGGCTGGCTGGTAGACATGAAAACTAAGAAAAGGAACAGACTTTGTTGCAAAAATAATATGAGTGGCACTTGCCAAGGTGAAGCCGTGCATTTCTGAACTTGTATCTGAAAGGCAACAGCAAAAGTCACATTGATTTGCAATAAATATTCATTGAGTTATGTTTTTGTGTGAAATTCATGTTTTGTTGGTTTTGTTCTTTGAACACAGTGATTTTGTGTGCAACTGATGCATGGTTCATTTTGTGCACTAACAAAATATATACCTATGTTTTGAAGAAATCATATGTATTTTTTATAATTACGAAGGGTTCGGTGAATGCACTGATGAAGCTTGCAGGGTTCAGTACCTCCAATAAGGTTAAGAACCACTGCTTTAAATGATTCCAGAAAACAGAAGAAGAAAGAGAGCATATGACTGAAACACAAGTACTCTCAAGGGAGAAGTCATTGTTGAGTTATTGTGCACTCTGAAGTGACCACCAGGTCACGGCCATTAATCCTCATAGCAGAAATGAACTTTCATTTTTGAATATCAGTATTTATTAGTCAGCTCGTGTGTCTTCGTGGGAGCTGCGGAGACTCTGTGTCCTCACATGCATTATGAATGAGACTGTACGGCTGAGAGTAGAGGTCACGCAAGAGTGTTCTGAAGTGCCGACTCAGGGAAACAAGTCGTCTTTGAGACCTTTTAGTCGCTAGAAAAATACTTTGAGACAATCACCTTTCTTAATGGACCATCTGTAGTCAACGGCAGGTGTTCCTGCTTCTTCCGTCTTGCTTTTCCCCCTTTTTAAGTAACAGATAGGATAAAACATGCACAAACAACAAGCTGGCTGTCGGACAGCTGTGATGTTTGCTATGTTCCCTAAAAGCTCTCTTTATTTAGCTTTTTTTTAGTCAAATAAATAAACAGCTGTTTTCACAGAGTTGTTCTGCATCTTCCAGACATTCTTCTTACTTTCAGTTCATCATAGAAATGCACAAAGTAACGCCCCCTCTCTGTTTTTTGGGCATCATTGTCGCAGATGCGCTGTTATGTTGTGGACAAACTTTATTTGACGATTGTCAAATGGACACACCGCCTTCAATGCTTACGTCCATTCATCCATTATCCGAACCGCTTATCCTATTTAGGGCTGGGGGCGCTGGAGCCGATCCCAGCTGACATTGGGCGAAGGCAGGGTTCACCTAGACAGGTGGGCCGTCACAGGACTCATATAGAGACACACAACCATTCACACCTACGGGACATTTAGAATCGATTTAGCCCAAGCTGCATGAACTGTGTTAGGAAGCCGGAAAGAACCCATGCTGACACGGGGAGAACATGCAAACTCCACACAGAAGGACCAGGAACCGAACCCCCTTGCCATGAGGCAACAGTGGTACTACCGTGAAGCCGCTCAATGCTTACGTTCACTACCCAAATCGTGGTTTTGTCAGTTAAGCGGTACATTGTGAGCATAAAAGTTGCAGGATCTGATCGTGAAGAGAAGGTGAGAGCTTTTCCTGCACCTATTTCCTGGAAGCAGTATAGGTAACGGAGCAGGCCCAGGGCACACCAAACTCAAAAATACATCAGCAGGATGCCAACTGTACAAGTTGGCATCAAGAGTTGTTTACTTCCAAATGACTTCAATGGCCACAAACAGCTTGGACATGGCCTCAGATAATTACTGTTATCAATAACAGTTGCTCACGCTCATTTCCTGTGACTCTGCACTGTTGAGCAACAGTCAACAATCTGTCAGTCACAGCATGGACACGCAGAGAGACTTAATTACATCGCCAGAGGCTTTTGTCAGAGTTGCATGATGGGCAAAATACACATGGAAGTGTGTATTTTACCATTTTGTCAATTTGTGTCCTCGGATTTCTCCTAAATTCACCAAACGTTACCGTTAGATGATGCCTCATTTGCATATTTAAAGGCTGTTTTTTTTGTTCTCAGACTGTGTTCTCAGAGAATGTATGAACCCTGCTGGGATTAAGTAAATCTCATATTCAAAAAAGATTGAATCACGCGTTTTTACATTTCATTTTGTGTTTTTTTGCTTTCATGTGCATTCTCTGACATGCTCAATGCAAATGAGAGCGAGCACTCAGTCTGAGGATTCTCTTTAACTCGGGGGATGGAATGAGATGGTAATCTTAATCTCTTTGACGTGTCACACCTCCACAGACTCTTCCATTCATGCCTCACTCCGTCCGGCTAAATCCCGCCCCCTGGATTGTGTGACAGATAACGGGATGAATTGGCTGAAGGGACTTAACGTCTGCAGATGCAGTCCAAGGATTTGTGTTTGCATTAATATGCATCACCTCGGTGTCGGGGCATAAGGCTTCAGAGGGAGACACACGAGTTAGGGTCAGTGCCGGAGGTTCCATCGCCATGTGCTCAAAGATGATGTCATACGTAGCCTTGTTGGCCAGAAGGATTACACCTGCAAGGATGCTCAGTTCTGTTTTTTTCAGGATTCTCAGCTGTTGTAGCCGGCCAAACTGGATGGTTTAATCTCGACAAAAAAAATCAAGGCCCACTTTAAGGGTGGGAATCACGAGAGGTCCCACGATTCGATTTTATCACGATACTTGAGTCCCGATTCAATACTATCACGATACTGCGACATATTGAGTATTGCGATACATTGAGACACACAGCTCGGTGGATTTCATGCAAGGAAGTGCGTCTGATTGACGGCCGCTTCGAGCGCTACAAGAGTAACAGTAGGCAGTTTGATTTATGCTTTTTTTAACGTCTTTGATCAGCGCTGTGTCGCCATGTTGTCTTGTGTTTCGTGCAACAGCTGTTGTTTATATGTTAAAAGGTTTATAATTGAAATATTGTGTGTATCGATACAATATCGGCACGAAAAAAAGTCAACCCTCTCCTAAAGAAATCCACTCTCAACCCGTCTGAAGTCAACAACTACAGACCTGTCTCTCTCCTTCCCTTTCTTTCCAAAACTCTGGAACGAGCAATCTTTAACCAAGTCTCCTACTTTCTCCACCAGAACAACCTTCTTGACCCTCACCAGTCTGGATTCAAGGTAGGCCACTCAACAGAGACTGCCCTCTTTGCTGTCTCTGAGCAGCTTCACACTGGTAGAGCAGCCTCTCTCTCCTCTGTCCTTATACTTCTAGAACTTTCTGCTGCCTTTGACACAGTGAACCACTAGATCCTTATCTCCTCCCTCCAGGACCTTAGTATCACAGGCACTGCGCTCTCCCTCTTCTCATCCTACCTCAACGACCGCACCTACCAAAAACACGGGTAGCAGCACGAATCGCTGCCTGTCTGACTGGCATCTCTCAGTGGATGCCCAGGAGCGCTCCCACCCACAACCTCACTATTACCTTCAACAACTCAGTGTTGGCACCGACCCCGACTGCCAGGAATCTCGGTGTGACACTCGACAGTCAACTCTCCCTGACATTACCGCAACAACACGTTCCTGTAGGTTCATGCTGTACAACATCAGGAGAATATGTCCCCTTCTCACCCAGAAGGCAGCACAGGTTCTCGTCCAGGCTCTGATCATCTCGCGCCTTGACTACTGCAACTCCCTCCTGACAGGTCTACCTGCTAGTGCCATCCGACCTCTGCAGCTCATCTAGAATGCAGCAGCTCGACTGGTCTTTAACCTCCCGAAATTCACCCACACGACTCCACTCCTGCGCGACCTTCACTGGTTATCGGTGGTCGCCCGCATCCGCTTCAAAACATTGGTACTTGCGTACCGTGCTACGAACAGAACGGGTCCTATCAACATCCAGGACATGATAAAACCGTACACCCCAGCTCGTTCGCTCCGCTCGGCTTCTGCCAATCGGCTTGTAGCTCCGTCACTGCGAGCTAAACACTCAACAAAGTCACGACTGTTTGCTGTTCTGGCTCCATCAGAACAGCAGAAAGTCTCTACATTTTCCGTCGCAAACTAAAAACACATCTTTTTCCACTACACCTTGAATAAGGAAGGTAGCGCCGTAGTAGCACTTTAGTAGCACTTAGATGGCACTTACTGATAGCACTTTGTCATTTAACTTTATTGAAATTGTACTTTCTTGATTCTTGTTGTTTTGAGTTTGTACTCATGGTGGAATTGCACTTATTGTAAGTCGCTTTGGATAAAATCGTCAGCTAAATGTAATGTAATGTAAAATGTAAACAGTGAAATGAACGGTTTGACATTTTGGGAAATCATATTTGCTTTCTTGCTGAGAGTTAGATAGGTAGATATAAAGATGTATCCATGAAGTATAACATTATAACAGTATATACATTCGGGAGAAGGTTAGCTAACTGGAGATGATCTCACAACATTTCAGCGTGACATTATTACACATTCAAGGCTGTTTGCAGGGTTAGGAAAAACATCGCGGTTGAGCTCAAATTAAAATCGTAAAATAAGAAAAATATGTTCACATCACAAATGTCACTAACCCACCTTAAAAACGGTAAACAAACCCTTTGGGAAACCAGTCTGGAACATCAGTATCCTCTGATTAATACACCAACTGGTGATTGGCTGATTTCTCGGCCCGGCACAGAGACTTCCTGCTGTCTCCGCTGGTTGCCTGGTGTTTTCTACATGCCTGACAGAAGTTTGATATCGGACTAGCAGCTGTTTCAAATTTCGTTTGAGATTTAAATAAAAATCATCACAGAGCCATACTTGAGTATACAGCAAATTTGTTCTACATAAATGTTCCCTAAAAAAAGAAAAAAATATATTGCATACTCAAACATCCTTCAATCATTCAGAGGAACAGATGCAAAAAAAAAGACGTCTAATTAAAAAGGCTACTTTGATGCAACCGTTTATATTCTCAAGTTTTGGCAGTAATGTTGCAGCAAAACCCGTTTTCAAGCGCACAAGAGAACACGGTTACTGGGAAAAGAAATGTTGGAGTGCACATGAATGCACAATCAAACACAGACATGGGCCGAACTACGCAAGAGACTCCCTCCAGACACACACATGCACACACAAACAATTATGTTCTGTCACACGGCGCATGTGCTGTAAGGCCCCACTCTACAGTATCTACATGATTCATGAAGGATTTTATTCCACTTGGACTAAGACTGAGGTGTGACCCAGTTATTTATTTTTTTCGTGCAGAGTCTGTCTACTGTTTGTTCTCTGCAGAACAATATATATATATATATATATATATATATATATATATATATGTATATATATATATGTATATATATATATATATATATATATATATATATATATACATATATATATATATATATATATATATATATGTATATACATATATATATATATACGTATATATATATATATATATACATATATACATATATGTATATATGTATATATACATATGTATATATGTATATATATATATATATATATACATATATATATATATATATATACATATATGTATATATACATGTATATATATATATACATATATATACGTATATATATATATATACGTGTATATATATATACATATATACGTATATATATATATATATATATATATATATATATATATATATATATATATATACGTATATATATATATATATATATATATATATATATATATATATATATATATACGTATATATATATATATATATATATATATATATATATATATATATATATATATATATACGTATATATATACATATATATATATATATATACATATACATATATACGTGTATATATATATATACGTATATATATATATATATGTATATATATATACATATATATATACATATATATATATATATATATGTATATATATATACATATATATATATACATATATATATATATATATATATACATATATATATATATACATATATATATATATATATATATATACATATATATATATATATATATACATATACATACATATATATATATATATATATATATATATATATATATACATATACATACATATATATATATATATATATATACACACATACATACCCAGCTACTATTTCCTACTATTTTTACAAATCAACCAAACCAAAATATTAATAATTCAGATTTTTGACAATATATCTTGTTTGTTTGTTTGCACTATCCACTATGCTGTTGTAATCCTGCAAATTTGTGGGAGAGAAAAAATTATTATTTTATATCTTATATAAATATTTTTGAAATTTGATCTTAAAAGGTAAACTATTAAATATTGCAGACGACATGCCACCCCATTAGGCTGATGCATACTTTTGATGCACAGCAGGTCCAGGGGATGAAATAAAAAGTGAACGTTGACATTTTGTCGTGTCGTTCAAACACGACAAACAAGTCACATGGATTTTATTCATCATTCGTCAATCAAGTAAACCTCAACTCAAGCTCTTTTCCTAAACCTAACTAAGCGCCGTTGTTGCCTAAACGCCACTTATTTAGAAAAGACACACAATGCATGTAACAAGTTGAAACTGACACTGGAAGGGATGAAGCATCATATGTTGAACCCATTGGTGTAATCATGTGATCCAGAACAGTGTTGCTGACTATTGTCATTACTTTACTTTGCAGAGGCCCCCTCTAGTTTAATGTGTTGCAGCATGGCCGCTGAATGTACTGCGCCTTGTGAAGACCACTGTCCAATTTTAATTTAGAAATACAAAAAAAAGCCTGATTTGTGCTGTGAGGTTGTTGTCGGCCTGCTTTGTCCCTGCCTGAGCCGGACTTATAACGAGCAAGTGTTCCACTGTGTGCAAGAAGGAGACAAAATGTTCCCTGTGCATCATCTTTTGTTGCTGCTGCTTCCCTCTGTAGGGCCCTAGTAGAGGGAAGTCTGAGATTATACTTTTTGTGTGTGTGTGTGTGTGTTTATAAGAGAAGGAAATGAAAGACAATGTGTGTGGTAAAGCAGAAAGAACAAAAGAAAACCGCATCACAAACGTGTCTGCATGATAAATTATAGATTGTGTGCAGATTGCTGGTGTGCTGGCAGGAAAAAGGCGCGGTTGAGTTTTAATCCCACGTGTCATACCTTGAAATGCATATTCAGGTTGTTTTTTTTGCAGACCAGTTAATTAAAAAAATATTCCTTTTATTGATACTACAAAGTGTAATTATTAGAACACTGGCACTTTAAAAGTCTGTTTGGGCTGCATGTTGTTATTAACCCGGTAAACTCTGTCTGTCAGCGTGGTGATAAAGAAATAATTCTAATTAGGATGTTTCTTTTTCGGTGGGTCTCATTTTTATTTAGATTAAAGGAAGAAACATTTATATTGTGTTTCATTCCCGTCGTGTCCCTCGGAGACAGAGAGACACACAGCATGCGTGAATAAATCATACCTCCTGCTCTTTTTGTCCCATACACCATGCATACTAAATAATGATCATTTATACATTTGATATATGAATAAATAAATTGTTCTGTTCAACCGCAATCCTGCTTAAGTTTGTATCGTTTCAATTCTCACTATTCAACCGTTTGAACCAACATTGCTCAGGATCATAAATGCACCATACAATACTATTAATAACCTATACTATTAATAACCTTATGACTGGGAGCTTGAATCAAGATTATCGTCCGAAAAAAAGAAGAGAAAAGAGAGAGAAACACTCAGATTTAAATATCTAAGGACTGGAGACCAGTGGCAGCCCCTGCATTTTCAACCTGATATTTGTCTGATATTGTTTACATAAATACACGCATGACGGGATGCTGCATCATTAACGGACAATGTACTTCACTTTATTAACAAAACACGATGCAGCGTAGTTTGCACAAATCCGAAACCACTTTTATTCTCGTTCCACACTTCACTAGAACGTTTCCTCTCCTCCTCTTCTCCTCTCCTTCCGCCGTTTTTCCCTCCACAATAGAAGCCCCAGAAACATACATCCGAACACTGCTTCATATAAAGCTGTTCAAATATGCAATATAATAGCTTCATAACAAAAAATGTCAAAATAATCCAACAAAACTGCGGCACTAAAACATTGCACACACAAGAGCAGGAGCCAATCAGAACGAATGATATTAACTACTGTAAAATTCGGCTACTTTTTTCTCAACTTTGACCCGTGGATGTGGATTTTTCCGATTCTAAATTTAGCAGCAGTTGCAGAGACATACGGTACAAAATTCACGTGAAATATTCCTAAATCCAAAATAAAACAAATAAACAATTTAAAAGTTGACACTGTCAGGTCCATTCTCCATCCATTGGATTTGGGAGTGACGCGGATATGAAAGCTAGTTTATCCGTCTTTCCTTTACAAGCAGGAAAAGTATTTCTCTCTTGTTATTTGAGAAAAGTTCATATTTGTGTTCACTATGACCCTGAAATTCTGTCTTTTCTGTACACTGAATGAATGCAAGCAAAACTACAGAGCAAAATCACACTCTTTCTGATTGAACCAATCTATGAACTGTGGGCCCCCAAAAAAATTACCAATTCCCTAGGGCAGCAATTCCCAAACTTTTTAGGCCGCGCACCCCCTTCTACATCCCGACTGGGTTCACGCACCCCCAATCCCCCACACCTTAAAAAAAAAAATGCGAGAACTGTTTGCTCGCGTGTGGCGTTTGTTACAAGATTTTGTCCGCTGTATAAATTTCAGTTACACAAGGCGTCACTTTTAAAGAGCAATAAGGATGGCGAGGACGGCTCAGAGGCAGATTGTATTTCACATTTATTTACTTAAACACAGTAAGCACGTAAAGAACAAAGAGTGGCACATGCATAGGCTCAGAAACAGATATAAATAAAAAAGGAGGAGTCCATAGGGTTAACTGAGCAGATATGAAGCCCGTAGTGCATTTTGTGTAGACCCAACACATGAATGAGACTGCAATTGTTTTTGGCTGTTTTGTAACTCTTCCAATTTTGTTCTAAAAAATGTAAGGGGCTTCTGACTTGCACTGGCATGCTGGTCTTCAGGTGAAGGCGCAAATAAGAGGGCTTCAGACAGCTGTTAGCCAGAACCTCACTGCACAACACGCACTGTGGCTTCTGGCAATATGCATTGCCAATCCAAGTGAAGCCCAGACCCAGATAATTGTCATCATATTTCCTCTTTTTTTTCCCAGTCTGATGCTCACTCTCGTTTCCTCTTTTTTCACCTTGACTCCGCTATGGGCCTGTGCTCCCGGTTTGTCTGTGATATCCCTTCCTCCTTCTCGGTCTCCTTTTTCTCCGACTCCCGGTCGATTTCTTCTCCCGGTCTCTCCCCAACGCACCTCTCCGTTTCTCTCGCCTCCGGTTCCTCACTCTCTCTCTGTCCCTCTCCTCTTTTATTACTGATAGCTTCAGATGTCCCACCTGACAGCTTCCCCGATTTCAGCCAGTTTAACATATTTTCATGGATGTTGCTGAATGAATGAAATGACGTTAGGTGCACAAGCTAGGCTAGCTAGTGTGTACGTAAAAGACAGTCTGGCGGCCGGACCGGAAGTGCATCTATTTTTTAAATTGTACGTTTTTAATTTTAAATCTTACAAAGGGAATTTTTATAATTAAAAAATCCTACATAATTTTTTTTAATTATGTTTAATATTAATTATTACACCATTAGACCACCATTACATTTTTCCTCTTGCGCACCCCCTAGTGGCAGCTCTCGCACCCCTGCACCTCACTTTGGGAATCCCTGCCATAGGGGATTTCCTTGAATCCTAGAAACGCCCCTGGTTTGCACTAATCAGCTGAGAAAATTGAGTGTACTGATCATGTTTAGCAGAGATAACTTGGTAGGATATTTTTCTGTACAGGAGGGGAGAGGCCCGTTGTGTTAGTGCCGTGTGCAGGTGCAGCAGGGCAGTGACGAGGTGAAAAAAGTCCGCTCCTCCTGACTGCTGCGTCCGACCCTAACTTGACTGTGGGGAGCTGCAGGAAAACAACTTTAACGCTACACCATATGGAATGGTGAGGGTGTCACTCTCACTATATTAAATGAAGCGTTAGATATCATTCTGGGGGCGTTTCTTTCAACAAGTAGTAGTTACAATGAAAATCAGCTTTCATATAGACCATTTATTTGTTGTCATTCTAGCTGTGTAACTTTTGTTTTCTTTTTACCCCAAAAGACTACAGTGCCAACTGATATTTGGACACTGGTGCTGAGGGGAATTCTTATATATATATAATATAATCCTTAATTATAATAATTATATTATATATATAATATAATCCTTGGGGACAATCCCACAGACTACAAGCCAGCTTTTGTAAGTAACTCTGATAATATCATAATTTAGAACTGTCGCCATTATTTGATGAACCCTCCATAGTTTTATAGAATAAAGTTTACCTTCCTGTGTGCATCTGATTCTCCTGTAACTACCTTAACATTATTGATAATTATTTGATGAGAAAATGTAATTGTGTTTTTTTATTATAATTTGAAAAGGACTCAGATGATGATGACTCATTGAGATTGGGATCCTCCTCGTTCAGAAAGAAGGTTCTGTCTGCTCATCTTCCCTCCATCTCAGTCCAGTCTCGTTGAAATCATCGTTGAAGGAGAAGTTGTGATGGACAACATTCAAGACCTACCAAAAGCTGTGTGCCTTCTGTTTGGACTTGCATATGCACTGCATCTGAACTACCCACAAGTCTATGACGCTCACATTACAGTTCATCCAGCAGGTACTTCTCACGTTGGGCCACAGTGAACTAAAACCAAGGTTACAAACCTTGAAGAACCAGCTTTCAATGTAAATAATGTACATCAAGTACAGTCCATGGCGCAGCTGCAGGCATGAATATAGGTATCTATATCTGAGGTGGTCTCAAAGAAGGCCCCCCCCCACCACACACACACACACACACACTCTCAAAATATGTAAGGTGTTAATGTTTTTGCTGTGTCTCTTTTTTCTACCTGTCTGAGGGCAAATATTTACATTCCAGTGCTAGTGTATTGTTGTTAGGATTGTAGTTCTGCAGTAGCACGTGGTTTTAATCCCTTTTTCCCACCAAAGACTGTTTGTAGTTAAAAGAATGTTTAACGACTAAGGTACATATTTTGAATTTTGTTATGCAGATTGGTGTTCTGTTGTTTCTTTGTGTTTAACCCAGTTCCTTCCTCTGTCCAGTCATGTTGAAATTGAGAATGTAAATTTGCATTCCTTCTGAACAAGTTAGATTTTTAGTTTTTCTTTTGACAAGTTGTTTTTGTATTACTTCAGTAAAACATTTAAACCGTTACAATGCAATGTTTTGAAAAAATAAATCTCATTGAAATATTCAAATCTATTGTTGATTTTCTTTCCTTCTGTACAATTTTCTTGAAACAATGCATTCAATTTCAAAATCCAGACATTACTTAAATAAACTAATGATCTTAACTCTTGGAACACTGAGGTAATTTTTGGTTGATTTTCTCGATTTGACATAATTTCTTAAATTCACCTTTTAAGGCACTTTCATACAAGATACATACCCATGTTTTACATCATACATTCCAGAACCTCAGCTATCTATACAAGGAGGCACCATTGTCATAAGGCACAAGTGTAAAGGGAAAATATGACTAAAGCTGAAAAATGGAATCTTGATTTTTTGAAATTCTTCATATTTCGTGTTCAAACATAACTTTACAAGCGGTATATAGGTGGTAACTCGGTTTAGGTGTTGGAAATTAGTATACAAAAGGTTTTAGGTTCACAAAATCAGTGAAATATATGAATACAATGGTAGATACATGTAAATAAATGTCTAAAACTAAAAACAATATTATCGTTTTTTTAGTAGAAATATGGTCTTTCACACCTTTCACCAAAATGATAAAATGGGACTGAGAAATGACTTCATACTGCAGATAAAGCTTCATGGGGTGTGTGCAAATGAAAAATGACCATCACAACAATTTCTTTTTTTTAAATAAAAATATGTATTATAAATTAAAAATATATTTCCACAATAAACATATTTAGAAATAGAAAACAAAGCTGGGCTGGTGGGGATGGCTGTGCTAGAGGGGCTGGTGGTGGTGCATCCTCTCTGTAAAATAAATGACTACTAGTCAATACTAACTTCACACAGTTTGAACAGTTCAACAGGTGTACATGTGCAGTTGAGCTGTGTACCTACGTTACCTGGTAAACAGTGTCCGGGTCGTTGTCAGTCTTTCACGACAGCGTAGGTGCTGGTGGCTGGAGCGAAGCTGCATGTTGTCCACTGCTGCAGATGTGAATCCTCTGTAAAATAAATGACTACTGGTCACTACTAAGTTCACTGAAAGAAAGTTACGATTGCACCCCAAAACAGTAACAGAGCTCTAGCAGGGACTATGATCAGAGCATGAGCTAACTGTGCTAGTGGCTAACGTAAACAGACTACGTGCATACCTGCGTTACACCAGACTGGAGGAGAAAGGGACCAGCTAAATGTGCTCACTCTGCTAGCGTAAATATGCTATTGCAACACAAAGTTTAGTATTTAAATACACTTACTCATCTTCAAGTGGATCCCTTCCGTCTGCATATTCCTCGTGGTTGCGGGAGTCCTCTTCATCGTCCTGGGGAAGTATTTCATCTGACCAAACCTTTTGGGCAGAGCGTCATATGACACACTGCTACCCTTTCAAAGTCAGTTTTATTGTCACTTTCTCCATTTGTGCAAACATACAGAGGACCTGAAATTATGTTTCTCTACTGTCTGACATAAAGTGAATAGTGCAAAACAGTTAAAAAAGTAAAATATAGACATCAATATAACCTATAAACTGAACGCGAAAAACTAATCTCCAGGTTCACTGTGGTATCTATATAGAGAGACTTAACAATTATAATTTGGAACTTAGAAATGCAAGACAGTCCTTCTCTGACATCATAACCAAAATCAATAACAATACACGCGCCTTATTTGCTACCGTCGACAGGCTAACAAACCCTCCGGTGTCGGTAACTGCTACGCTCCAATCCACCTGGGCATGCAATCAATTTGCCTCCTATTTTGCTGATAAAATTCAGAAAATTAGACAAGCAGTCGGTGGCTCCACACCAACCACAGGATATGTGTTGTCCCCATCTTTAAATAGCATCCATTCAAATAGCATGACACAATTTCACTCAATTAACCAAAGAAGCCTTTTACACTGCATGCCTGCTGATCTTTTACAAATTGTAAACCCATCCCTTCTCTCAGGTGTCTTCCCACAAGCCCTAAAAACTACAGTTAATAAACGACTTCTAAAGAAGGCTAGTTTAGACCCCGAAATATTGAAAAACTATAGGCCAATATCAAACCTTCCATTCTTAAGTAAAATAATGGAAAAAGTTGTTTTTACACATATACATACACATATATATATATATATATATATATATATATATATATATATATACTGTATATATATATATACTGTATATGCCAACATTAGCTGTGAGGGCTTGATGGTGTAAATATGAATGGGACAGCACTTTGCTGCAACGTATCACGTGATTACAAATATTGTGTACAATTGTGTATTTATTTTCTATTTAATACAATAATCCTCATTTGCACTTTATGTTAAGATACAGTTAATTCATGGACAGACAGGTAGACAGACAGGAGGCGTTACAATGCCTTTGACTGAATATCTCTGTCATATGTGCGTGCAGATTTTCTACCAAACCATCTGTTCCTCTTGCGTGTGTGTGTGCCCGCGTGTCACTGTTTGCCATGGTGACTGCCTTGATTGGCTAACTTAAAACAGGTGTGACACTGTCACAGAGCGGGCGACTGGACTGTGGATTTAATGAGAAAACAACCTTTCAAACTATTGTATTTGACAGACAACCGTGAATCCCATCACGAAAATAACGAAATCATGAGAAGCACAAGACTTCTGAGAACGTTTCCATCTACTTAAATATTTGTAAGGATTTATAAATGAGAGAGTAAATTCAGTTTATAAAGTGCTCACGTTTTCGTCATGAGAGAAAATTGTGGTCCGATTTAACATGGAGGTTGATGGAGCAGTTGGCCGGTCTTCATGTCGCTTTCAGGCTTGCTGACGAAACAGTATAAATTTGTTGGATTCCACGACGCATGTGTACCACCGGCACAATATTTCCAACGTTTTCATATATAAATTATGCCTCAAAAGTCAATATTGTGGAGTGAATGGCAAAATACAAATACAAAAAGGTTGTTTAGGACACAGCTCCTCGTGCTCTAGCGATGACATCACAGCTCTAACCTGCCCCATACACACCCATTGTAAACTCTGAAATGGTTCCCACATTTTCCTAAACTTGAACAATAATTACATGAAAACTGTGCTAGCTGTCAAAAAATTGCCCAATTGGGCAAATAAACTCCAGACTTTTGTCAACGTTTTAAACTTTAAATCATTTCTCTACGATAAATTATGGCGAGTTACTGTGGGCACAAAGATGTATGTTTTTTTGCTCTCTTCAGTCCGAAACCCCAGTCAAGTGAATGGGACAATTTCTCGTCGTTTTTCGCACTTTTTTCTATGATTATTATTATTAAGTGTGGCTTCAGCTGCAGGGTCATAGACCCCTGCAGCAGAGCGCACTTCATATTATTGCTCGGGCCTAATAATCATAGTCCCACAAAAACTTTGGCGCGCATCTCCTCCCACAGCGTTGCCAGCACATGCGTAAAAAATGCATCAAAACGTGCGGTCTGATCGGGAATCGTGTGCTATGACTTTTCTAAGAGATTCGACTGGCCATTTTCCCGAAATGTGCGAAAAACGGTGAGAAATTGTCCCATTCACTTAACTGGGGTTTCGGACTGAAGAGAGCAAAAAAACATACATCTTTGTGCCCACAGTGACTCGCCATAATTTATGATATGATTTAAAGTTTAAAAACGTTGACAAAAGTCTGGAGTTTATTTGCCCAATTCGGCATTTTTTGATAGCTAGCACAGTTTTCATGTAATTATTGTTCAAGTTTAGGAAAATGTGGGAACCATTTCAGAGTTTACAATGGGTGTGTATGGGGCAGGTTAGAGCTGTGATGTCATTCCTAGAGCACGAGGAGCTGTGTCCTAACGAACCTTTTTGTATTTGTATTTTGCCATTCACTCCACAATATTGACTTTTGAGGCATAATTTATATATGAAAACGTTGGAAATATTGTGCTTGTGGTACACATGCGTCGTGGAATCCAACAAACGAATACTGTTTTGTCAGCAAGCCTGAAAGCGACATGAAGACCGGCCAAAAGTTCCATCAACCTCCATGCTAAATCGGACCACAATTTTTTCTCGTGATGGAAACGTGAGCACTTTACAAACTGAATTTACTCTCTCATTTATAAATCCTTACAAATATTTAAGTAGACGAAACATTCTCAGAAGTCTTGTGCTTCTCATGATTGCGTTATTTTCGTGATGGGATCCATGGTTGTCTGTCAAATACAATAGTTTGAAAGGTTGTTTTCTCATTAAATCCACAGTCCAGTCTCCCGCTCTGTGACAGTGTCACAGCTGCTACCAATTAGCCAATCAATCAAGCTGCCACCATGGCAACCGGTGACACGCGGGACAGGGGGCTTTTATGTCTACCTGTCTGTCTCTCTGTCTTCCCTTTCAACATAAAAGCCCCATGATTTAAGTGTATCTTAACATAAAGCTAAAATGAGGATTATTGTATTAAATAGAAAATAAATAGACAATTGTACACAATACTTTGTTATGTAATCACATGATATGTTGCAGCAAAGTGCTGTCCCATTCATATTTACACCATCAAGCCCTCATAGCTAATGTTGGTATATATATATATATATATATATATATATATATATATATATATATATATATATATATATATATATATATATAGCGACGTCTTACGGCAGTAGTAGCCACACTTTAATAATTTCTTGTGAAATTTTCTAGTTTTTATTATTAAGCCCGCAGGAGAACATGAAGTGCGCTTGCTGCAGGGGTCTATGACCCCTTGCAGCTGAAGCCACACTTAATTAAATCTGGGCCAATATCAACCCCAAGCCAGGCTAGGCGGAAAAGAATCTACTGACCAAAAGGGAGATAATTCCATTATAGAAGAAACACTGAACATTTGGAGGGAGATAGTAAAGAAATACAAATTGGAAGGAGACAGTAAACTTCTGATCTGGCCCTCTCAAACCACCAGGTTTAGACCTGGACAGATAGATAATACTTGTGTACGCTGGAGAGAAAGAGGATTAACGGCTGTATGTACACTTATTGAGGGAAGCACTTTTAAAACTTTTGAAAAACTCAAGAGAATTTAATTTAGAAAACAGGGACCTGTTCAGATATTTACAGCTAAGACACTTTTACAATACAGAAATAAAAAAGGGAATATCAGCAGAAGGTATTGAAGTGTTGACAGGTGCCTACAAACAAACCCCCTCAAAGCTGGTCTCCAAACTGTACAGTAGTTTACAAAAACGAAACGGAAGAAACACACTATATCTAAAACTGAAATGGGAAGTAGAACTGAACATTAAATTGTTGAAGAGTGATTGGCATTCCATGTGTAGCACGCAACAAACTTCCACTAGTTCTCGGAGATGGAGGGAATTTGGTTGGAAGAACTTAATCCACTTTTTCATTACACCCCACACAACATATAAACAATTAGGTAAAGAGCAGCCATGCTGGATAGAGTGTGGGCAGATGAATGCCAACCACTCACACATTTTTTGGACATGTATACAAATTCAAACATTCTGGGACAGAGTTATTCAGACTCTGGAGAAGATCTTATGCTACAAGATCCCCAGGGACCCACAGACTGTTTATCTGGGACTGATACCTGTCGCTATAATTCAGAAGAAGGACATCTACCTCTTTAAAATTCTGACACTCATGTAAAAAGGCCATCACAAGGAGCTGGCTGAAAAGTGATCCTCCAAGCACAGGACAGTGGCTGGACATTGTAGAGGAGATATATTACATGGAAAAACTGACTTATTTTTTAAGGATCAAAACAGGGATCCATGAACAATGATGGGTAAAATGGACTTCATTCAGGAAGCAATGTTCTCAGCTGACCTGTAAGGAATAGACCAAAAATTACAAAGAACGATTGGTGACCCCCTATTAATTTAATTACTTTTATTTACTTTATTAACTTATTTATTTATTTTGTCCACTGTTTTGTCATTTACAATGTTTTGTCGTGTTTTTTGTTAACTGAAAAAATAAATAAATAAAAAGAAAAAAAAAAACACTAAACATGTCATAACTTCTCTTAGGTTTTAGCCTGAACTCTTCTTAATCCTGGCAGCAAGGTAGCTTTCGGTTACAGAAGTCACGTTGGCACACTGACCAATCACAGCGCACATTAATGGTCACGCAGGACCTGTGACGAATCACACGTCCAGAACACTAGCTGGCCGTCTCCATGTAGTTTAACCCGCTATTCTACCACAGAGAAACGGATGTGAAATCTGATTGGATAAGAGTTCTCCTTTACCAGCTGCCAAGCAAGCCGAGCCGCAGACGGAAGCTGAGGAACAGACGAAGACAGGAGCTGTGCAATGAGAAAATAAGGAGAATACATGTAGTGTTTTTGTTTGTAATGTATTTGTTTAAAACCAAAAAAAAAGCCAATAAAATAGCTATAACTTTGTGATTCTGTTTAGGCCAGCAGAGAGGGCTTAGCAGGCCCTGACGGCCCACCACTGCTGGAGACGTATGTTGCAAAACCTGTGAGTGTAACACAATGTGCTATTTCACACAAGGGTCATGCTCAGATCAATAAATCAGATAAAGCCACTGAAAAAACTGTTGCATTTAACAAAATAAAACAACTCAAAATGATTGCATTTACAAATAATAAAAGAAACTATGCAGCAGTAATGAAGTGTAGAACATGAAGCAGAGCGTCTACTCGCAGGCGAGGCCTTCAGAGGGTCCTAAAGAGGAGACGGCAGAGGGCTATTGATCCAGGGTCAGCGTACGGTACTTTTAGGGTGGCATCGTAACCGATCACCAGGCGTAAGCAAAGGCAAATAACTTACTTCTACTTACTAAAACAAAATGAATATAACTAATGGCAAATACTGACTTATTGAGTTCATACAGCGAGCATCTATTCAACTGCAATGTTTTTTCCTTTTTGTCAGAGAAAACACTTGAACTTGGGTTGGATTTCACGTATATTATAGATTGAACCAATCAGAAGGGATTCTCCTTTGAATGGATAAAAAGCTGCGTTGACCCGGTTCTGTAAAATAGACGGAGGAGAGACTGGTGAGCATCCAGAGAGCTGTGACATCGTCACTTGGCATATCTAAAGGAAGAGAGACATGCACTCACTCTCCCTCTCTTTCTGGCCTCATCCTGCTTAGCTGGCTCATTTTCTCACTCTCGATTACCCTCTTTCCCTCATGGTTGCGTTTTATATATATATATATATATATATATATATATATAGATTGCACTATCTATTGTTTACATTGAATTTGCTTAATTAATGAATACACTCTGCGGCTGTAAATATATTTCATTCCAGTTAGTTGTATTCTATTCTTTTGTGTATACACATATATACATATATACACACAGTGTTGGGGTAGTTACTCAGAAAAAGTAACTAGTTACAAGTTACTTCTGAAAATTGTAACTAGATTACTTTACTAGTTACTGCATTTGAAAAGTAACTTCACTACTAGTTACTTTACTTTCCATTTTTTTAAGCAAATGTCCAAATTAACCGCAAAGATACATGGACAAACATCATGGCCCTTTCATCACTTTATTTTCAATGTTCAATAAAGGGCATCTCTTAGCATTTCCACATTGTGTATTGTAAACATGTAAAACTAAATGGCATATAAAACCATTAACTTGAACGAACATTAACCCTGTTCACACTGTCTGACCAAAGAAATATGCCTCACTTTAAAATCCACAAACAACAGGATACAAGAGGCTGTGTATGGTGGGGACATTCAGGTCAAACAGCATAACACATTAAAAACAGGTTTTTGGAAACATGAGACCCCACTAAACCAAATGGGGGCCGACTCCTAAGAACAAAACCAGCTTGTTATAGGAATCATTGTAGTGGTTTAAGAAAAATAGAAAAATGAATGGCACTTTTTCCCATAAAATAGAAACAGAAATACACTTAACCCAAAAAATGCAATTAAATAAACAGAAAATCCACTTCATCATTGCCTAAATAAACAGAAAGTCACTATATCCTATGAAGTTTATCATTTTTCTCTATTCCCTAACCCTTAAAAATAGCGATTGTATCGCATGAGTAAAAGTCTCTGCAATCTTTTATCCGACAGCCTGTTCCTCCTTGGGGTCAGAACAATACTTCCCAGGCTGAAAAGCCTTTTGACAGTGTTGTAACTTGTTTTATTACATGATTTACTCTTATTGTGAAGAGCATGTAAACAGGAAGTGCTTTTACTTTGAAAGCATAAAGTACAATGATACGTACTTGTTGACGCTAACTAATGTTGATGTTATGTGTGGAAAATATAAACATGTCAGGTGCAAGAGCGCGTTCTCAATCGCTTTAACAGTTGTAATACTGCAGTTCACCAGTAGAGTGATTCCGTTCATACCAGACGTGTCTTGGTCCTCATTAGAAGCTCCACGTCATTACAGACAGGTGCACTTGATGGTATTGGAGTGTTGTATTGCTTTGCAATATCCTTAATCCTAGGGAACCTGGAGAGAACCTCCCAGTTGGATCCGGGCACTCCGTCTCATCCATTCACCGCTTCCCTCCTTCTACGCACCAGCAGCTACGTCACTCAAATCACTCAGATCGGAGTTCTGTGATAGACTGTTCATGCAGGAAGTGCCGTGTGACTCGCGCGCCGCTAATGCCGTGTTCACACCGGACGCGGCGCGACCAGTTTACATGTTAAGTCAATCCACAGATGCGCTGCGGCGCGAATTTGCGGCGAGATAGACGCGTTGGAGGCGGCGCGAACAGAACGTTTGACCTGGGGCGAACAAAGCGAAGGACGCGGAGCGAATTCGCGTGAGTTGAACTATCCCAACTCTGGCGGAGAAATCGCGTGACGCAAAGTTGCGGCAGCCAATCAGCGTTGAGAAGCTCCGCCCGTCACCACCGCCGTCTCCCCGTTTCTGAATGAAACTGCTGCTGCTCCGCCTGAACCAGCGCTGGTAGCGGCTTCATTGAGACGCTGTTGTGGGACTACGGATAATATTATGAACCCAGACACCATGGAGTTTGATGTTCCGACATATGTGGAGTTTACACAAAAAGTATGAAGCAGAACTGGTGGTTATTTCCATGGTGGATGGCATAATCGGTATTGTTTTACGGAGATACGCGAGACGCTGTTCCTGGAGGAGTCGGTGAAATTCACCGAGCTGTGTGCGGCTACGGATGATGTTATGAACCCAAATACGAGGGCGTTTCATGTTCCGACATGTTTGGGACTTCCTCAACAAGTATAAAGCAGAACTAGTGGTTATTTATTCCATGGTCGATAGCGGAAATGAAAGCTTCGTCGCTTGTCTCTCACAGAGGCAAGCAACAGAGCTAAGCCACGCCCCTTTGGTCGCGCCGCGAATTCGCGTTTGGTGTGAACACCCTCTTTCTACTCGCGCGAGTAAACTTCCGCGGTGGACGCGGCGCCGCAAATTCGCGTCACGTCCGGTGTGAACACGGCATAAAAGAGAACTTTTCGGACTGGTACAAATGGCTTGAGTAACGCAGGAACGCGCGTTACTGAGGTCTAGTAAAGGAGTGTAGTTACCAATATTTTGAGTGTAATGCGTTACTTTACTCAGTTACCTATAAAAGTAATTACGTTACTGTAATCCGTTACTTTGTAACTCGTTACCCCCAACACTGTGTGTGTGTGTGTGTGTGTATATATATATATATATTTAATCCCTGTTGCTTCTTTATATCTTTTATCTTGTGTGTCTATTTGTATCTTCAAGTTGTACGGCGCTACTATGACAAGAAATTTTCCCTTGGGGATTAATAAAGTATGTATATATATATATATATATATATATATATATATATATATATATATATATATATATATATATATATATATATCGTAAGTCTCCCACTACCTCCCTCCCATCAGGCCTCCTGCTGGGCTTAGCTAGGAGGTGAATGTTTGGTCCCAGCTGGGTGAGACTTAGCTAACATCTGTTAGAGACTCTCCTCCCTCTCTCTCCCACCGTCGCTGTAGCCATTCCATCACATCACAGACTGCAGCGCCATTAGACGCCCGCTGCTATACTCTTTCGACAAGAACTTCTGCCAAGTCTTTATTGTTTTTTAGCGTTTTATTTATTCTCTGACTCTATTTTCAGTCAATGTTGAACCTACTTTTCCTATTTCTTTTTTTACTTCTTGGCTCCTCTCACATCTTCTTCCTCCAATAATATATAAAGACAGTCCCAGTGTTGCAGCTTGTTGTCTCATCAGCTTGCTGCCACATTGTTTTTAGCTGTAATTGCCTCTCTCTCTCACACACACACACACACACACACACACACACACACACACACACACACACACACACACACACACACACACACACACTAGTCTCCTGACCTTGATGCTATAGAAACAATTACTGAGTCAGCGTCATGCTAATTATGTGTTCACAACGGTCCCCGGTGTGAATGTAACTCTCAGCATTAACTCCAGATCCTCTGCAGGAGTTTGACAGCTGTATTCATTTACATCTCTGTGCTCCATTTGTGTCTCTTTGAGGTCATTGTGTGGGGTTCATTTGTGTCTCATTTTATTGGTTTGTTTTGTGTCTTTGGTTATCTTGTGTCTCTTTGTAGTCATTTGTTTCTCTTTGTAGTCTTTTTGTATCTCCTTGTGGTCCATTTGTGTCTCTTTGTGGTCCATTTGTGGCTCTTTGTGGTCATTTTGCATGCACTTGTAGTCATTTTGAATCTGTGGTTATTTTGTGTCTTCTTGTGGTCTGTTTGTGTCTCTTTGTAGTCTTTTTGTATCTACTTGTGGTCAATTTGTGTCTCTCTGTGGTCGTTTTGCAGGTTCTTGTGATCAGTTTCTCCTTGTTTACATTTTTAAAAGCTTAAGTTACCTTGCTCAATACCTCCCTAACCATGTGCTTCATATAATTCTCATAAGTGCAGCTTATGGAAACACACTGATATAGAATTTTTGCTAGAGTTTCCTGATATGTTCTGCTATCTTTTAATGAGAACACAAGTAGTGAATGTTGAACAACAACACAAGCTTTCCAGCTGAAGCACAGTTTCCTCTTGACAGCGAGAAAACTGAGTCCAGTGTGTCATGTGAACTGGTTTCCGAGTTAGTTTTGTTCGGTCATGACTGAGCCGTCTGTATCCTCAACGAGGAATGATTCTTCATAGCCATAGAGTCATTGCACAGGAAACCATGGAAAACCAATTCTGCTCATGCCGTCTCGTCACGTTGATCATGCTCCGTGTGTGTGTGTGTGTGTGTGTGTGACGTGCAGCACAAATACAACCACAACCCTTCAAAACAACAAGGAACAGACCAGCGCATCAATCAGACACCTGCTGCAGATAAACGCTCCTCCCGTTCCAGCCTCTTTTCTCTGGAAATATGATTAGAGAGCAGAGCCGAGGCCGAGAATGGAGGGACCGGTCTGTTTACATGTCGATGTTCCAGCAGCCACAGTGTGCAGTTCTATCCAGATACACCAGATATACCACATCCAATGTATAAAAGGGATTAGATTAGGCTCTCTGCCTATGCACAGCGGGGACCATAACAATGCTATTAGGGCACGGCGAGATGAAGAAGCAGCATGGCAGTACGTGTCGGG
>NC_136590.1:23998291-24013291 GCF_910589615.1 Taurulus bubalis | reverse complement strand
AACTTTCAATAAAACGGTAGGAAGAACTAGAAAATTTCACAAGAAATTTTGAAAGTGTGGCTACTACTGCCGTAAGACGTCGCAATATATATACATTACCGGTAGTGAGATGTGTTATTGAGGTTATTGAGGTACATTATATATATATACACTGTAAATGCCAACATTAGCTGTGAGGGCTTGATGGTGTTAATATGAATGGGACAGCACTTTGCTGCAACATATCACATGATTACATAAAAAAATATTGTGTACAATTGTGTATTTAATACAATAATCCTCATTTGAGCTTTATGTTAAGATACAGTTAAATCATGGGGCTTTTATGTTGAAAAGGAAGACAGAAAGACAGACAGGCGTTACAATGCCTTTGACTGAATATCTCCAAGTCATGTGTGTGCAGATTTTCTACCAAACCATCTGTTAGACCCCATATTTCAAGGCAAAAACATGCTCAAATCTCTAATATAGTACATTCACCAGAGAGGAAACAAGCAGCCGATCGCATTGATATACTTGAATATTTTTCTGGAGTTAATAATGTGAACGTGAGCGTCAGTGGAGCTGTTAGTCCTGATTCAAAGTGACATACACACGTGCACACACACACGCGAACGTGCACGTGACCGTATTAACACGCGCACATAGAAACAGTCAGTTAACTTTGTCTAACACAAAGCTAACTTCATGCTAGCAATCAAATTCACTTCTGTCTCTTCACTATGTTCACGTGACCGTAATTACACATGCGCGCGCACACACAGTCAGGATGTCAGTTGACAAAAAAAAATATTGCAAAAAAAATAAGAATATGAGTGTGTTTATAGCAGTTTATAAGAATATTGTTAGGAACCAGGAACCACGGAGGGCAGGACCCACAAGCAGACACAGGACGAGGTAGTTGCTTTCAAAATAACAAGGTTTACTTGGACAAACACACTCGGACATCAAAAGACAAACCGGAGTTGACACAGACTAAATACACAGGGGAACGAGACACAGGTGGAAACAATGAGGGCGGGGCTTGCAATCACACAGGAGGGCGGCACACGAGGAGGGAGGAGTCTGGAACGAGAGAGAAGGAGACTGACAGACACACAACAGAAACAGACAGAACTACCCAGGAGGTCTGGGCATGACAAATATGAGTGTGTTTATAAAATATGAACGTGCACGTGTGTGTGTCCCCACAAGGTAGTTAAAACAAGAATGAGTGTGAAGCGGCAGTGATTAGTTAACTTGAAACACCTGTGTCATGAGTGAGAGACTGAGTTGTATGATCTCCATAGCCTTCAGAGCATTATTTTTTTTCATAAAAAGATTCATATCTCATCGCGCACTTAGACACACACACAGTCAGGATGTCAGCTGACCAACTGACAGTTCCTCCTGCGTGTGTGCGCCCGTGTCACCGGTTGCCATGGTGGCAGTCCTGATTGGCTAACTTGAAACAGCTGTGTCACTGTCACTAAACGGGAAACTGGACTGGATTTCATGAGAAAACAACCTTTCAAACTATTGTATTTGACGGACAACCATGAATCCCATCGCAAAAATAACGTAATCATGAGAAGCACAAGACTTCTGAGAACGTTTCCGTCTACTTAAATATTTGTAAGGATTAAGAAATGATAGCGTAACTTCAGTTTATAAAGTGCTCACGTTTCCGTCATGAGAGAAAATTGTGGTCCGATTTAACATGGAGGTTGATGGAGCAGTTGGCCCGACTTCATGTCGCTTTCAGGCTTGCTGACAAAAAGGTATAAGTTTGTTGGATTCCACGACGCATGTGTACCACAAGCACACTATTTCCAACGTTTTCAAATATAAATTATCAGGGCT
This sequence comes from Taurulus bubalis, assembly GCF_910589615.1. Taxonomy (NCBI): domain Eukaryota; kingdom Metazoa; phylum Chordata; class Actinopteri; order Perciformes; family Cottidae; genus Taurulus; species Taurulus bubalis. The sequence continues at coordinate 24,011,449 of NC_136590.1, read as the reverse complement.
CTCAAGTGTCACGCATTTCGGTCTTAAGTCACGCCCTCCCGCCACACATCGTATTTCTCACGCTGAAAAAAAACTCCAGGCTATTTAATATGCCGCAGCGCGCAAACATGACCTGGTCGCGCTGCCCTCACCATGGAGGAATCAAGCACGTCTCCCCCGAATCCCCTGCCAATCAATAAAAAGAGATGGGCGACACGAATAGCCAATCAGAAAAACGTATCTGTTGTATCTGGGTGAAATGTAATCCCGGCCGCACCCCCCCGGCCGCGCCTCCGTCCGGGGGGAGAGAGATAGATGTCACGCTTACCTGTCTTAAAAACTTGAGAGCCCTGAATTATGCCTCAAAAGTAAATATTGTGGAGTGAATGGCAAAATACAAAAAAGGGGGTTAGTACAAAGCTCCTCCTGCTCTAGCGATGGCATCACCACTCTAACCTGCCCCATACACACCCATTGTAAATTCTGAAATGGTTCCCACATTTTCCTAAACTTGAACAATAATTACATGAAAACTGTGCTAGCTATCAAAAAATGCCGAATTGGGCAAATAAACTCCAGACTTTTGTCAACGTTTTAAACTTTAAATCATTTCTCTACGATAAATTATGGCGAGTCACTGTGGGCACAAAGATGAATGTTTTTTTGCTCTCTTCAGTCCGAAACCCCAGTCAAGTGAATGGGACAATTTCTCGCCGTTTTTCGCACTTTTCGGGAAAATGGCCGGTCGAATCTCTTAAAAAAGTAATTCCAGGCGATTCCCGATCCCGAAAGCAGTAGTAGTAAAAATAACAATGGTATGAGTAAAAGTAGTAGTTGTAGTCGCAGTAGTAGTAGTTATAGTAGTATAAATAACAGTAGTATGAGTAGAAGTAGTAGTTGTAGTAGTATTTTAAATTACAGTAGTAGTAATTGAAATAACGGTAGTAGAAGTAGTAGTAGTTGAAGTAAGAGTAGTAGTAGTAGAAGTAGTAGTTGAAATAACGGTAGTATGAGTAGAAGTAGTAGTACTAGAAATAACAGTAGCATGAGTGAAAGCAGTAGTTGTAGTAGTAGTAGTAGACATAACAATGGTATGAGTAAAAGTAGTAGTAGTAGAAATAACAGTAGTATGAGTAGAAGTAGTAGTCGTAGTATTTGAAACTAGAAAATGCATTTCCTGCTGAAAATGCGTTGGAATGCTAAAAGCTGAAAGCTTAAATATTTGAAAATATAGCTGAATATAGCTGAATATAGCTGAAAATAGCGGAATAAAGCTGAAAGTAGCGGAATAGAGCTGAATATAGCGGAATACAGCTGAAAAGATAAACTACCTGCTGAAAAGTGTTGAAGCCCAAAAGCGTTGAACTGAACTGCTGAACATCCTTAATGTTTAAATGGAAAAGTTGGAAGCAAAACTGCAACATCTAAATAATCCAAGAAAAAAATTAAAAGTAGTAGTTGCAGTAGTAGGAATAACAGTAGCATGAGTGAAAGCAGTAGTTGTAGTAGTAGTAGTAGTAGAAATAACAATGGTATGAGTAAAAGTAGTAGTAGTAGTCGCAGTAGTAATAGTAGTAGTAGTATAAATAACAGTAGTATGAGTAGAATTAGTAGTTGTAGTAGTATTTGAAATTACAGTAGTAGTTGAAATAACGGTAGTATGAGTAGTAGTAGTTGAAGTAACAGTAGTAGTAGTATAAGTAGTAGAAATAACAGTAGCATGAGTGAAAGCAGTAGTTGTAGTAGTAGTAGTAGTAGTAGAAATAACAATGGTATGAGTAAAAGTAGTAGTAGTAGTCACAGTAGTTATAGTAGTAGTAGTAGAAATAACAGTAGTATGAGTAGAAGTAGTAGTCGTAGTAGTATTTGAAATTACAGTAGTAGTAGTAGTTGAAATAACGTTAGTATGAGTAGTTGAAGTAACAGTAGTATGAGTAGAAGTAGTTATAGTTGAAGTAACATTAGTAGTAGTAGTAGAAGTAGTATAAATAACAGTAGTATGAGTATAAGTAGTCGTAGTAGTATTTGAAATGACAGTAGTAGTTGAAATAACGGTAGTATGAGTAGAAGTAGTAGTAGTTGAAGTAACAGTAGTAGTAGTAGTAGTAGTAGTAGTAGTAGTAGTTGAAATAACAGTAGCAGGGCTCTCAAGTGTCACGCATTGAGCGTGACTGTCACACATTTCGGTCTTAAGTCACGCCCTCCTGCCACACATCGTATTTCTCACGCTGAAAAAAAACTCTAGGCTATTTAATGTGCCGCAGCGCGCAAACATGACCTGGTCGCGATGTGTGTGAAGCTGCAGTCATTAGTTAACTTGAAACACCTGTGTCATGAGTGAGACTGAGTTGTATGATCCCCATAGCCTTCAGTGCATTATTTTTTTTCATAAAAAGCTTCATATCATATCATAGCGCACACTTAGACACACACACAGTCAGGATGTCAGCTAACAAACTGACAGTTCCTCCTGTGTGTGTGCGTGCGTGTCACTGGTTGCCATGGTGGCAGTCCTGATTGGCTAACTTGAAACAGCTGAGATGAGACAGCTTCTAAGATGAGGCTCATTGACTTCAGTGCATTATTTTTCTATTTTTCTTCATAAAAAGCTTAATATCTCAAGAACTTCAAAGGCAAGACGCCAAAATAATATATTTTCTGAGAGATAAGACTCTTGCGAACGTGTCGATGTTGTTTGTGGGTCTCTAGGTCACACAATGTGTCTTTAGTTGCAATTTCGAAATCAGTCTTTAGCTGAACGTATGCGGAACCTGTAAGCTTTTGAAGTTGAAGAGGATTTGAAGATTTTCCCCATTCGAACCCATTCATTTTAATTTTCAAAAAGTGTAATAATTCAAAAAGTTGAATAGTTAAAAATATGAAAAGATATAGTGCGCGTGTCCTTAAGTAGCTGAATATTTTAATAGTTGAACGGTTTCTGTAGCTGAATATATGAAGAAGTTTTAGAGGTCCAAAATGCGTATGGAAGAAATAGAAGAAAAAGAAAAAAAAGTTTAATAAAGATTTATTAGTTGGACTGCTGAAGCATTCCAACTAATAAGTTGATTAAAGAAGAGGATAACAATAGTTGGACTGCTGAAGCATTCCAACGAATAAAGAAGAGGATAACAATAGTTGGACTGCTGAAGCATTGGTTCATCCAGTACTGTCATATACTGCTCTTTCTTACAATATATGATTTTAATTCATATTGTTTCCCCTGTAATCCTCTCTACCTGTCCCTGTAGTCATGGCCTCCTCATTGCAAATGCTGGGCTCATCATTTTCAGCAGAAGACTGTCTTATCTGCTGCTCCGAAGCTACAAAGAAAAATTAAGTCATATACTTACATACTTCAATATCAATATTATATATCAATATTTGCATAATATTTGCAAAGTCTATGGATCGCCATATTTTGGGTGATATAAAAAGGCTAATATTTTAATTAAATTTAATATTTTGCTTGGGAATAGGTTGACAACGCTACAACGATATTAATCAAGGCTACAACGTTAGCCGAATGGTTACGTTGCTAATCATTAGGCCTTTGTCTCTCTTGTGTTTGTCCTCTTGACAATAAATCGGTAAGCTTGACACAGTTGACAGCATCCCCCTTTCAATGCCTTTCTTTTTTTCAACCTGGCTTTTTCAGCCCCTCCTGCCCTCTTCCTCCCGTCCATCCTCCCTGACGCGTATCGTTGCGGTCGGGCCGGCCCAGCTATCGGTAGAATCTGAGAAAACTTTTTGGAAAAGACGGGCTACGGACCGAACCAACTCTATTTGGGAGGGGAGAACTTCCTCGCATGGTACACCAGTTGTACCATACGAGGAAGTTCTCCCCTCCCAAATAGAGTTGGTTTGGTCCATTATGGAACCAACCAACTCTATTTGGGAGGGGTGAACTTCCTCGCATCGTACAACCCATGCAGAGGCTGCGGTGTCAGAATGTAGAACGTGTGTAGCCCACTTTAAGAGAAGATGGACTAACGTGACAAATCAAATGTCAACAAATACAATTCGTTGAAAAAAAAAGCGCAGGGCGAAAGCGCAGAAAAATTGCAAAAACGAATAGTCAGCCTTCAGAATAGAATCATTGGTAATTTAGCCTCTGGAGATCCCGCCGGCTCTCCTCCCGGTCAAGTAGTCTGCCAGCGGCGGGGAGTGAAAACTGCCACAACCAGCTTTGCAATTGTTGTGTTCCTTTTTAAACAGTGGGCTCGACAGAAACACCCCCGCTACGGCAGCAATGAAAAAATATAACAACTTATACACCCCGAGACCTGCAAAGCCCTCTGCATCTGCCTTCCTCACCCCTCGCCTCGCTTCTTCCGTGCCATCAGCTGTGAGCTCCTCCGTGGTTAACTAGCACCATCAGGTTGAGTTACCTTTCTGTCTCTGCTAATTGGATTGAGGTGCTGTTGATTGTGTTCAGTGTTCTCTCTGCTAACAGCTATGCTGGCGGAGGTATTAAAGAGCTGGGATTACTCTCAGGTTGCTAATTATGCTGACGAGCACATCGAGTCACTGGCGAGCTTTTTGTAATGATGGTAAACATGTTTGTCTATTTGTATGTCGGTATGGTGTGCGCTAATTAAAAAGAGTAAGGGGTGTGTGTGTGTGTGTGTGTGTGTGTGTGTGTGTGTGTGTGTGTGTGTGTGCGTGTGTGGAGAGATGTGTTTATGATTAGTAGATTTGTCAAACCTATTGGTAACAAAAGAAAAACATTTTTTTGTGATCTCACATGTTGTAGTGCCACTTGCCATATTTATCTTATTTTGAAAAGACACAATGTTCAGTTTTGTTAAGATGAATATGTGTCACTGCACATTTATTGTATGTGTCCTGTACAATTGTGGTGATGATTTGTATTTTCTATATTACATATTATTGGGTGTTTTTTTTTATGCATGCATGTAAGTGGGCTCATTCTGATTGTGTTGCAAGCAAATGTGTTCCAGTTTTCAAAAAACAACGCTTTTAATGAATAAACCAGCATTTGGCCTCAATCTGTTCACATATAGACAGATTTGTTTAACTCCAAATACTCCATGTGGGACAAGTGAGAGAGCGCTATAAGGAGGTCAAGGCATGTAGTCTCCGTGTTGTGAGTGGAGCAGACTAAACGGGCGGGTGGTGTAAATCCCGTCTGTCATATTAAAACTGTCTCAGCAGACAGACTTTTCAACTACGTTCATCAACAGCATTAATAATTACAATCGTCTGTCTTGGAGGAACTTTACTGTGTGTGTGTGTGTGTGTATATATATATATATATATATATATATATATGTGTGTGTATATATATGTGTGTGTGTGTGTGTGTGTGTGTGTGTGTGTGTATGTATATATATATATATATATATATATATATATATATATATATATATATTGCAGGGTTTCTCGCAGCATTACATTGTGATGTAAATTGAAGATAAATAAGCGGAAGGTTTGCCTGGCACCAGTTACTCCCCTGCTGACAAATATGTCATCATCAAGACCCTGAAGGGGCAGTAATCTGTGACCTTATCGCTCACAAATTACAGTGATATATGTCTTGTTCTGTTGTATTTTATGTTGTTAGTTGCAGAATATGTTATGGGGGAATGATAAAGATGGTTTCACTCGATCGTTTGCATGTGTGCTTTTGTGTGTTTGTTTGTGAGTGACTTTGCACACTCTGTCTGTCCACATGGCAGCAAAACTAAAAACACTCAAAACTTCTTTTATACGTCGACTGGCTGCCTGCTGACTCATCACTTACTCATCTTAACCAGCCTTCTGGCATTTACACTGACACACCTGTTGAAATACCAGTCCAACATCCCTGTAACTGACTTTTTGGCCACTTGAGGGCAGCAAAAACAAGCTGTGAACACAACATTGTAGCACCCTTTTTAAGTTGATGTGGAGAACTTCTTATGCCGTGTTCACACCAAAACTGTTGCGAATTTTTGCAACGCCACTTCGTCTATATCGCGCCGCAGGTGAAAAATTTGCTCTATGTGGTTAATCTGTTAGCAGGTGTGCTTTTATAGTGTATATATACCCAGAGTGAATCCTAATACTGACGGAGGAATAAAAACAACGTGGGTCATCACTTAGGTTTCAGTGAAACTCCTTTATTAAAAAAGAAAAACTTTATTACCACACGTCAACTTGACAACTTGAGCGCTTCATTGGCTGTTGTACTTGTCCATCTAGACAGTTGCTGGATTAACCCCATACATCCTGCATATGGCAATACACATAATAACATATAGTTGAGAACATACTTGTGTATGTTAACACCCCCACTTGTTCTCACACTGTTATCTTCAAAAGAAACAAAAACATCATAACAAGGTTTTCTCCCTTTCCATCATGTACATTTTCATACACATGGTTAATCCCCAAACATACACTTTTCAAATTTATTCAACTTGAACTTTGTCGCAGGTTTTGTCATCACGTCTGCAACCATCTTGTCTGTTGGACAATAGTTCAAACTTATTCTCCCATCTTTAACAGTTGACCTTATGAAATGATACTTGATGTCAACATGTTTACACTTCTGCCTTCTTACAGGGTTCTTTGCTAAGGCTATTGCACCTTGGTTATCCTCGTAAACCTTAGGATGTGCGTATTGACAACCGTCAATGCCCTCTAGTAGTTGAACTAGGTACATACACTCTTGTGTGGTCGTGGCTAGCGCCATATATTCTGCCTCACAAGTTGATAGTGCAACAGTGGGCTGCTTCTTGGATTTCCATGAAATCAAAGGACCATTTTCATTTAGGCTTGAACAGTAACCTGTTGTACTACGCCTGTCAGTTACATCAGCTGCCCAATCTGCATCACTGTTTGCATGTAGTCCCAGTTTTTCACTGGCACATTTTCTGTAGCACAACTCTTTGTCAATTTTGCCTTTCAGATATCTCAGTACATGTTTTACAGTAGTCCAATGCTCTTCTGTTGGCTCAGTAAAGTACTGCGACAGTTTACTTACTACAAAACTCAGATCGGGTCTTGTACATGTAGTCAAAAAGATTAGGCTACCCACTGCCTCTCTATATTTTCTGACATCACTCATTATTTCTGAATCATCAGTGTAGTTAAGTTTTTGTTCACATGGTGTTGTTCTAGGTTTACAATCATGCATGTCAAACCTTTCAAGTATTTTCTCCACATATCTCTTCTGTGACATTTTTACACATGAATCACTCTGGTCAAAATCAATACCAAGAAAATGTTTCAGTTTACCCAAATCTTTCATCTTAAATTTTGCTGTGAGCATCCCCTTCACAACCTTCAGTGCATTTTCATCACTGGCAGCGATGATCAAGTCATCAACTCATATTACCAAGATCACTTTTTCTGTTTCTGTTTCTCTGGTGTAAACACAATGATGTGTCTGTGCTTGTATGTATAAAAAACTATAGTTTGTTGTATTTATGAAATTATAGAACAAGAATAAAGACATTTTTTGACATTGTATTGCTATTTTACCTGTTTATAACTATCAAATTCTTATGAATTTATATTCTTCAAACACATACTATCGATCTTTCCAGTCAAGCTTTTCTTTGAAATCAACACGCACATTTAGTTTTTTCACAACATTCCCTCAGGGAGTGCAGTTAGTGACAGTGTGGGCTCCATTGTAGGTCTGACAGCTTTGTGTAGTGTATACAAATTATGTTTTGACAATATATTTACATCATATCAACAATCTCACTACAGTTTCAATATGTATATCTGTTAACTCAATATAATGAGTGCCTTTCATCTAGTCTTAGAACGCATCAACACTGACCAAAATTATACTTACATTTAGAGACAATAGTTGTGCCAGTTTCTCCTTTTTTCGGTAAAATGTTCGCTCCATTTCCTGTTTCCTGTCTGTGATCCAGGGGGCGGGACGGATTTGGACATCCCAATCTGCTGGTTTCAGGATCACTCTGATCCAATCCGGCAAAGTTTTGAAATGCCGGGAAAGATCAGGTTGATCCGTGGCTGAGGATAGGGGGATTTGGTTATCCGGATCCTGCTGATCTGGATTACAAGTTTAGAAATACCGGCCCCAGGTGATGTCATGGTTCACGTTCACACCGTGATCTGTCGATTTAGCTTCTATCTTTATCTCTTTGACCTGTTTTCATCTCCTGAATCAGTTTATCCTGGATACATATATTCTTCAAACACATACTGTCGATCTTTCCAGTCAAGCTTTTCTTTGAAATCAACACGCACGTTTAGTTTTTTCACAACATTCCCTCAGGGAGTGCAGTTAGTGACAGTGTGGGCTCCATTGTAGGTCTGACAGCTTTGTGTAGTGTATACAAATTATGTTTTGACAGTATATTTACATCATACCAACAACCTTACTACAGTTTCAATATGTAAATCTGTAAGTCACAAACATGAAAAAGGCTCATATTTATTTTTACCTCAGCACTTCCTGTTTCCGTATATATATATATACATATATATATATATATATATATATATATATATATATATATATATATATATATATATATATACATATATATATATATATATATATATATATATATATATATATATATACATACACACATATGGAAACTCTATATATATATATATATATATATATATATATATATATATATATATATATATATATATAAAAATAAAAGCCCTCTAACATATTTTAGTGGATAGAATCCCTTAATTTGTTAACACAAGGCTTTTATTCAGAAAAATGTGTTGGGCTGTGTTCAAGAAATCAATAGTTGTGGATTGTTATTATTCTTCAGAAATGTGTGCATGTTTCTGAACCTTTTGTGGGCTCCACTGCTGAACAATTGGTTCATCTAGATCTGTTGCTCTCATGCTGTTTTTGTCGGAAAAATATATCACTTCTAAACTGTTGAATTTGAGTACATTGAAAGCAAACAAAACACCAACCTCGATGGATAAAAAAGTCGGTCTTAGCTGAGTTCTTACTTCCTGTCACACTCTGTCCTCCAGTCTTCTAATTTGCTCCTATTGTCACCACGAAATGAGGAAATGCAAATGTGTGTGAAGCAATCGCACACGCCGAGAATATTTTTCCTTGCCGCTGTGCCCCGGCTAATTAGCCTGATTTGATTGTTAATGCGCTGCCAATTAGAGGTGGCAGGCGTCATCGAGGCTCCGCTCGACAGCCCTCATTTAGAGGTGAGCAAGCAGCTTGGGCGGTATTAGCTCTGGCTCGGTTCAGGCAGGCTGTCACACACACTGTCTCAGCGCTCGTGCAGGTGTGTGTGCGTGTGGGTGCACGGGCAGTCTGATCAAAACGATCTTTGACTGTCTTTCCCCTTTTCTGAACGTCGCAATGTGCCTCCATGTGTGTGATTTGTTTGGGCCTTGTCTGGAGGTGTTATTGTGTTTCTGTGCTCTCTCTCCTGTGTTTGTGTCGCTACAGTTTCTCAGCCTCTTGGCAGCAAAACACAGCAAGAATAGAGTCGGGAGTCACTCGTTTTTCCAGACCACAATTCACTTGGTGTATGCGAGCCGCCGCACTTTCACATGCCCCCGCGTGAGGAAGATGAAAATGCATGTGTCGTGTGTCATGTATTGTGCACCAGAGCGCTATACTTTTAGACTACCACACTCAGGAGGAAAAGTTTCTAAAATATGAGCGTGGGCGAGCGAGGGGAGAAATTCCACCCTGTGGTTTCGGTATTATGTCATCAATCTGTGAAGCTCAGTGGGTCCTCTGTATTTATTTGGTTGCTCTGTGAGATGTTGGTGCCTCAAACCGCCTCTCTATCTGTGAGTTGCATCGTGATTTTGCAGAGTGATGCTCAACAGGCCCGAGGGAACTTGAGACTCCATGTAGTGTAGATGCAGAGATCAAAAGGGGAAGCATGGGAGCTAGAGTAGCTGCATGTATGGCATTCTGGTCTGTTGAGGCTCCTGTTCGTTGTGTAATTTGTATCCCAGCTGCTTCTACATATTTCCCTGTTGAAGCCTTTTTTTTTTTAAACTTTAAAAACCCAGATGTTCAGGTTTTGTTCTGGTTCAGGTACCCCTGAACAGGAAAGTTTTTTTTTTTGTTATTTGAATTTTCATAATGAGCTTCTCAATTATATTTCCTGCATGTTTTATTATGCGTCATTGCCGCAGACGTTGTGTTTTCAGTTTGTTTATCCGTCCGGTCCGTTGTCGTGAACGTGATATCTCCGGAACACCTGCGGAATACATTTCAAAATTTGGCACAAACGTCCACCTGGACTCGAGGGTAAATTCATTTGAATTTAGTGGTCAAAGGTCAATGTCACTGTGACCTCACGTTCGTCCCATTTTCACCATATCTCGGGAACACACCTGGATGGGAATTTCTTCAAATTTGGCACAAATGTCCACGAATTTGGTGCTCAAAAGTCACTGTGGCCCTCACCATAACTCAGAAATCCGTATGCTAACTATGACAATTTCACATACGTTTTTATCCTAAGCAACTTACAAAATCTCTCCAGAATGATTTACAGGGTGGCATACTTGTATATTTTTCAGTTCAAGAGTGAAGAATGTATAAAGAAAGAATATTTAGGCTATGAGATTGCAGGTATTCCGTTTCCTTAGTTGTCTGAATTATTGTTTTTTGCTGAATTCTTTTAATTTTTATTCCATGTTAATGTATTATTTCAGTAACTGTGAGTGACAAACCATTTATTTCTATTGTTTAAATATGTTTTGAGTCAGAGGACAGGCAAATACATGTATAAATGTAGTCCCGAGTCCCGTGAAAGCCGTTGAGCAGCATTATTCAGCTGTAAAAGAAGCCTCATAAGCTTCACTGATCAACATCATAACAGCAGTCCGTCATTGGTGGAAAGCAAGATTCACAAGTCTCCCAAATCTAAAAAGTGAACAATGTTAATAAATCGGTTGTAAAATGAAGACCTGTTTGTTGTTCACAAGGACTTTGGGAAAATAACTTAATAATATTGTCATCACACTTAAAAAAAAAAAACATTCTTTCATGGTGCTCACACTGTCTGCTCTGAGAGAAACGACAGCTCGACAGATGGAGAAGAATTTGGTGAATTTAGACAATTTCTTCCAGATAAATATCAGATTTTCTTTTCTTTTGAGATCTTTTTTTCTATCCAAGACAGCAACAAAACACTTCTGCCCTAATCTCTGAATGCACATCTTGTTTTCCCCCCTGGAATATGTTCTGTGGTTAAAAAACAAAACAAAACACATGTAATGATGAACAATGGGAGCAAGAGAACGCCTGCAGACGGCATTATCTGTGCTGCGGAAACCTCCATCTGCACTAAATCAAATATCGGCCCGTTTAAACAAAGACCCCTATGGCTCTGTGTGTGTGTGTGTGTGTGTGTGTGTGTGGGTGCGGGGGGGTCAATTGCATTGGTGTATACCTGAAGCAGTGTCTTTGAGTAAAAGCAGAGCTAATCAGACCGGAGCCCTTAGTGCCTGCAGCCTCACTTCATGAGGACACACACAGATGTTATAGAGAGCAGGTCAGTCCCCGACTCTGGGGAGACGAGTAGATGATACGAGGTGTCTCTGTAGGTTAGCTGGTGTGCTGCATTGAGCACAGTCAGCTCAGGTGAGTGGAGAACCTGTTAAACATTAGGGGGCCCTTCAACATACTTTTTCAAACTATGGTTTTTGTCACAAATACTTTTAAACGAAAGTGAATGTGTAGCAAAAGAGGATGATTTTCTTTCTGTTTTGCACCCAGAATGAAGGCATCAACCAATTGTGTGGATTGAGACATTTGTAAAGACAAAGGCCTCGTAGACTGTGTATAAGAAATGGGTGTAGTCCCCGTGACGTCACCCATTGGTTTCCGAACTGGTTTGTTGGAGCCACGAGTTTGACATTTTGGCCATCACCATCTTGTTTTTTGGCGGCGCTATCTGAGCTTTTTGCAACCAGAATAGAAACAAGAGCGGAGCGCTAAATATTAGGGTTAGGAATCACCAGAGGTCCCACGATACGATATTATCACGATACTTATATCATCACGATACTGCGATGCATTGAGTATTGCAATATATTGAGTATTACGATAAACCTTTTTTCAACAGCAAATTGTCCCCAAAGGAAAACTTTGTCAGCATATTTGCATGTGCAGCTTTAACACATGAAGCATATACCATATACAACCAGAGGAGTCGCCCACTTGTGGTCAGGAGAGACAATACAGTTTTAGCACATGAAGCAGATACTTCTATACCATCAGAGGAGTCGCCCCCTGGTGGTCAGTAGAGAGGATGCAGGTTTTAAGACGTGAAGCCTTGGCTTCACTTTTTAGACTCAGCGACTGTATAGTCCAAACCAAGAGAGCAAACTTAATTGTTCCTTCTCACCTCGACAATGGCAGTGCAGATCCAAGGCCCAAGACATATAATATTTAGCATGTTGGTGTCATTTATTCCTCAAGCTCCCGGTGTGTAGAGGCCTTTAGTCAGCTACACAGGCATGACCAAGTAAGGAAGAGGCTTCGGGGCAGAACCAGGACAAGCTGATGGGACTACATCTCCCAGATGGCCATGTGGAAATCTGCTGTACTTGTTGCCATCAAAACTGTGATCTAAATAGTGTTTCTGGGAAGAAAAAAACAGAGTTGACCAACGTGCTGCACAATACTATCAGTAGAGATAACTATTGACAAAGTAAAGGAACAGATGGAAAACATAAAATCCTGGAGCAGATGCAGGATCGGAGAGATCTGGGTTTCGAGAGCGAACAGAGGAGCTCAGAGATGTACCGGAGCACCAGGCCCTAAAGCTGTGAAAATTATCTTAAAATCTAAAACTCCTTCCATACTGGACCGGTAGCAAATGCAGGGAGCCCAAGTACAGGAAAGATGATGCCGTCTCTCTTCTCAGCTAGTGGTCTGAACAGCAGCCTTCCGATAATTCCCAAATAAAGAGCAAAGCAGTAATCCAGCTGAGATTTTTCAGGTCATTAAACGAGAGGAATGGTTTGAATTCGGCGATTGCTGAAAAAAGCAACCTCTCACTATAGCGTTAATTTCCCTTTCAAATGTTCAAGCTGGATCAAAGATGACACCAAGATGTCTGAAGGTCATGTGATTAGTTACGCCCACGATGAAGGTCCCAAAATAAACCGTTTCGTCTTTCACTTTATTTATTTTTAATCAAGGTACCTGAATATACGCAATTACAT